>NC_068438.1:38175670-38230670 GCF_023373465.1 Oncorhynchus keta | reverse complement strand
TATATAGCCTCTCTACTGTATGTAGCCTCTCTACTGTATATAGCCTCTCTACTGTATGTAGCCTCTCTACTGTATGTAGCCTCTACTGTATGTAGCCTCTCTACTGTATATAGCCTCTCTACTGTATGTAGCCTCTCTACTGTATATAGCCTCTCTACTGTATATAGCCTCTCTACTGTATATAGCCTCTCTACTGTATATAGCCTCTCTACTGTATGTAGCCTCGCTACTGTATATAGCCTCTCTACTGTATATAGCCTCTCTACTGTATATAGCCTCTCTACTGTATGTAGCCTCGCTGTATATAGCCTCTCTACTGTATATAGCCTCTCTACTGTATATAGCCTCTCTACTGTATATAGCCTCTCTACTGTATATAGCCTCGCTACTGTATATAGCCTCTCTACTGTATATAGCCTCTCTACTGTATGTAGCCTCTCTACTGTATATAGCCTCGCTACTGTATATAGCCTCTCTACTGTATATAGCCTCTCTACTGTATGTAGCCTCGCTACTGTATATGTCTTTTTACTGTTGTTTTATTTCTTTACTCACCTATTGTTCACCAAATACCTTTTTTTGCACTTTTGGTTAGAACCTGTAAGTAAGCATTTCACTGTAAGGTCTACTACACCTGTTGTATTCAGAGCACGTGACAAATAAACTTTGATTTGAGTTACTGTAGTTACTGCAGTTAATGCTTCTATTGCACAACTGTTGTATGTTTGTGAATGACATGTCATGTGAGGTGATTTTTGGGATGTTTGTGAATCACATGACATTTGAGGTGATGTTTGTGAATCACATGCCATTTGAGGTGATGTTTGGGATGTTTGTGAATCACATGACATTTGAGGTGATGTTTGTGAATCACATGACATTTGAGGTGATGTTTGTGAATCACATGCCATTTGAGGTGATGTTTGGGATGTTTGTGAATCACATGACATTTGAGGTGATGTTCGTGATGTTTGTGAATGACATTTGGAGGTGGTTGCTCTGCTGCCTTGCGTTGCCTTCTCCATTCCTCACTCCTCCCCTGTCATAATTTCCCCTCTCTCACCCTCCCTGACATCTGTCACTTTACCCTTCCTCTCCCTCTCTCTCTCACACTCCCCAAACGTTCCCTCTCTTCATGTCACTTTACCCTTCCTCTCCCCCTCTCTCTCACACTCCCCAAAACTCTCCCTCTCTTCATCTGTCACGTTACCCTTCCATTCCCTATTTCCATCTCTCATCTTAGCCTTCCTCTCCCTCTCCCTCTCTCACTCTCCACACGTCTCTTCATCTGTCACTTAACCCTTCCTCTCCCTCTCTCTCTCACCCTCCTCGCTACTTTCCCTCTCTTCATCTGTCATTTTACCCTTCCTCTCCCTCTTTTTATATTATTATAAAATGTTTTACCCCTTTTTCGTGATATCCAAATAGCAGCTATCGCTGCAACTCCCGTAGGGACTCTGGGGAGAAGAAGGTTGAGAGGCATGCGTCCTCTGAAATACGACCCTGAAAAGGCACATTGCTTCTTGACACACTGCTCACTTTACCCAGAAGCCAGCCGCACCAATGTGTAGGAGGAAATACGTACACCTGGCGACCGAAGTCAGCATGCATTCGCCCGGCCGCCACAGGGAGTCGCTAGAACACGATGGGACAAGGACATCCCAGCCGGCAAAAACCTCCCTTAGCCCTGACAATGCTGGACCAATTGTGTACTGCCTCATGAGTCTCCTGGGTACGGCTGGCTGCAACACAGTCCGTGATCGAACCTGGATCTGTAATGACGCCTCTAGCAATGTGATGCAGTGTCTTAGACCACTGTGCCATTCGAGAGGCTCTTCATGTATCATCTTACCCTTTCTCTATCGCTTTCCTTCCCAGCCACTCTTCCTCTCTCCATCTATCATTTCACTTTACCCTACCTCTTCCTCTAACGCTCACCGTTCCCGCCACTCTTCCTCTCTCCATCTGTCACTTTACCCTTCCTCTCCCTCTATCTCTCACCCTCATGCCACTCTTCCTCTCTTCATTTCTCACCTTACCCTTCCTCTCCCTCTATATCTCACCCTCACGCCACTCTTGCTCTCTCCATCTGTCACTTTACCCTTCCTCTCCCTCTATATCTCACCCTCACGCCACTCTTCATCTGTCACCTTACCCTTCTTCTCCTCTATCTCTCACCCTCACGCCACACTTCCTCTCTTCATTTGTCACCTTACCCGTCCTCTCCCTCTATATCTCACCCTCACGCCACTCTTCATCTGTCACCTTACCCTTCTTCTCCTCTATCTCTCACCCTCACGCCACACTTCCTCTCTTCATTTGTCACCTTACCCATCCTCTCCCTCTATATCTCACCGCCACGCCACTCTTCATTTGTCACCTTACCCTTCCTCTCCCTTTATATCTCACCCTCACGCCACACTTCCTCTCTTCATTTGTCACCTTACCCATCCTCTCCCTCTATATCTCACCGCCACGCCACTCTTCATTTGTCACCTTACCCTTCCTCTCCCTCTATATCTCACCCTCACGCCACTCTTCATCTGTCACCTTACCCTTCTTCTCTTCTATCTCTCACCCTCACGCCACACTTCCTCTCTTCATTTCTCACCTTACCCTTCCTCTCCCTCTATATCTCACCCTCACGCCACTCTTCCTCTCTTCATTTCTCACCTTACCCTTCTTCTCCTCTATCTCTCACCCTCACGCCACACTTCCACTCTTCATTTGTCACCTTACCCTTCCTCTCCCTCTATATCTCACCCTCACGCTACTCTTCATCTGTCACCTTACCCTTCTTCTCCTCTATCTCTCACCCTCACGCCACACTTCCTCTCTTCATTTCTCACCTTACCCTTCCTCTCCCTCTATATCTCACCCTCACGCCACTCTTCCTCTCTTCATTTCTCATCTTACCCTTCTTCTCCTCTATCTCTCACCCTCACGCCACACTTCCACTCTTCATTTGTCACCTTACCCTTCCTCTCCCTCTATATCTCACCCTCATGCCACTCTTCATCTGTCACCTTACCCTTCTTCTCTTCTATCTCTCACCCTCACGCCACACTTCCTCTCTTCATTTCTCACCTTACCCTTCCTCTCCCTCTATATCTCACCCTCACGCCACTCTTCCTCTCTTCATTTCTCATCTTACCCTTCTTCTCCTCTATCTCTCACCCTCACGCCACTCTTCCTCTCTTCATTTCTCATCTTACCCTTCTTCTCCTCTATCTCTCACCCTCACGCCACACTTCCTCTCTTCATTTCTCACCTTACCCTTCCTCTCCCTCTATATCTCACCCTCACGCCACTCTTCCTCTCTTCATTTCTCACCTTACCCTTCTTCTCCTCTATCTCTCACCCTCACGCCACACTTCCTCTCTTCATTTCTCACCTTCCCTTCTTCTCCTCTATCTCTCACCCTCACGCCACACTTCCACTCTTCATTTGTCACCTTACCCTTCCTCTCCCTCTATATCTCACCCTCACGCTACTCTTCATCTGTCACCTTACCCTTCTTCTCCTCTATCTCTCACCCTCACGCCACACTTCCTCTCTTCATTTCTCACCTTACCCTTCCTCTCCCTCTATATCTCACCCTCACGCTACTCTTCCTCTCTTCATTTCTCACCTTACCCTTCTTCTCCTCTATCTCTCACCCTCACGCCACACTTCCTCTCTCCATCTGTCACCTTATCCTTCCTCTCCCTCTATATCTCACCCTCACACCACTCTTCCTCTCTCCATCTGTCACCTTATCCTTCCTCTCCCTCTATATCTCACCCTCACGCCACTCTTCCTCTCTCCATCTGTCACCTTATCCTTCCTCTCCCTCTATATCTCACCCTCATGCCACTCTTCCTCTCTCCATCTGTCACCTTATCCTTCCTCTCCTTACCCTCTGTCATACTCTGGTCTTTTTGATGTCTCTCTGTCATCTTTCTATGTCTCTCTCTTTCTTAATCTCACATTTCCTCGCTACCCCTCTCTCTCCTCTGTCCTACTCTCTCTATATGTCTCTCTCTCTGTCTTAATCTCACACTTGCTCGCTACCCCTCTCTCTCCTCTGTCCTACTCTCTCTATATGTCTCTCTCTCTCTGTCTTAATCTCACACTTCCTCGCTACCCCTCTCTCTCCTCTGTCCTACTCTCTCTATATGTCTCTCTCTCTGTCTTAATCTCACACTTTCTCGCTACCCATCTCTCTCTTCTGTCCTACTCTCTCTATATGTCTCTCTCTCTGTCTTAATCTCACACTTTCTCGCTACCCATCTCTCTCCTCTGTCCTACTCTCTCTATATGTCTCTCTCTCTCTGTCTTAATCTCACACTTTCTCGCTACCCCTCTCTCTCCTCTGCCCTACTCTCTCCCTATGTCTCTCTCTCTCTCCCCCTCTATCCCCCTATTTTTCAGAATCCCCCACGGGTGCACGTCTTTGTTCTTGCCCTAAGCACTAGAAAGCTTGATGATGAGTTGGCTATTTGAATCAGCTGTGTAGTGCTATGTCAAAAACCAAAATGTGCCCCCAGCGGGGGCCCCAGGACCGAGTTTGGGAAACCCTGTGTCAATGAAGCACAGTTCAAAACCAACTGTCTTTCTCCTCATCTATAGGTGGTCTATTTATCAGGAACACAGATCAGGAGTACACAGCATTTCGACTGGCTATCTTCCTGCACAACACCAGCCCCAATGCCACGGAGGCTCCATTCAACCTTGTACCCCATGTCGACAACATTGAGACAGCTAACAGCTTCGCCGTCACAAATGCCTGTGAGTACAACCAGATAAGTGTGTGTGTGTGTGTGTGTGTGTGTGTGTGTGTGTGTGTGTGTGTGTGTGTGTGTGTGTGTGTGTGTGTGTGTGTGTGTGTGTGTGTGTGTGTGTGTGTGTGTGTGTGTGTGTGTGTGTGTGTGTGTGTGTGTGTGCACTAAAACCTTGTACCACACTCATGGAGTGTCAGCTATCAATCAAGAGTTAGAGGTCTATATGAGGCTGTCATTCACTATAGAAGGATGGGCAAGGGGGTGCCAAGGGGTTGCTGTGTCTGCTTAGCTTGAGAACATGACTCATCTTTGTCTACAATGAGATGAGGGAGGTCTATGTGATGTCATCAACGTCTAGATCCCTCAGGAAGTACATCTGCACTGGGAACATAATGGAGTCTCCATGGATCTCCTCTTGGTAAATGGAACTGAATGGAACTATTCGGTTCTATTGTTCCATATGGACTTCCTTGTCTTTCTTATGAGATAATCTCTATCTAAACCTTCTTTAAATCATCCCCAGAGTTGTGTGTCATATTGAGGCCCAATAAAAATGTTTTCTACGGTTAAGCCAGGCTAATTTCCATCATGTTGAATTTGGCCCAAGGACTAAAGCTCTGTGGTTAATTTGGCAAATTGAAGCAAGAGTAACAGTGGGAAATGAAAGACAATAGCATTTACTGGCTTGGAATAGATTATCGAAAAAAGCAATGGGGGAAGGAAATTAAGTGTGGTTGTGTGTTTGTTGTGCTTTGAATAAGGATGCAGCTGTTGACTTATCGAGACCAAATTTGTCAAAGTCATCCTCAACTACCCTCTCTCACTAGCTGCTACTGCTACTGCTGAGGGCAGCTTTGTTATTTCTATATGAAGAACTGTTGGTGACTTCCCTCTGACTGTAGAAGGCTGTGACTGGGCCAGCCTGACCACTAGAAATAGACTTCAATTTTAGACGTTTGAAAAGGTCCTGAGAACGTGGATATATGCCTTCCTCTGCGCTCACAAAACAAAAACCTAAATATTGTCCAGCACTGGGCACAACCTGGTGATGCTCAGAGATGGAGCACGCTGCTTAGACCACCGTGCCGCCACAGTTCACTATGGTCTGTCTGTCTGTCTGTCTGTCTGTCTGTCTGTCTGTCTGTCTGTCTGTCTGCCCCCTCTTCAGCTCTCTCTGTCTATCTCAATTTTTATTCTCCTCTATCTCAGGTTGCCCCCTCTTCAGCTCTCTCTCTGTCTATCCTTCTCTTTCTTTCCCTCTCAAACTGAATTTCTTTCTCACCATCTCCTATCCACAGCATTTTTCTTAGTTATTTTGTTTCTCTCCTTCTTTCTCTTATCTATTGTTTGCTCTCTGACAGAGTGCATGCCATTATCAATCTTCCATTCCTTTTTTAAAGTGTTCCCTTTCTGCTTATTTGATTAACCCTGGGGGAAGGAAGTTCTGTGCAAGTTATGTAATTGGTAGACCTGATGGAGAAGTATACAATTACTTCTATCTCCCCCCTGTTCCTCCCTACATCTTGTCCAACATGCTGGGTGGGGGACAGAGGGTGCTTGCAGACATAATGTAATATCTCATTGACCCAAAGCCCTTAACCTTCAGATTTACAGGAAATGTTCCGTTTGTAACGGGGATATTGTAAAGAGATCCAAATTCCTTGAGTAACAACCCATATGCATTAAAATGTTTACTCACCAGTAGGATGTGATTATCAAACCCATTCTTTAAACAACTAATAATTATTCCTATGCAAAATAACCTATTTGTTCCAAATGAAATACCTATATTTATTAATGACCATGGTACGAACACTCGTCTATGAAAAGCAAGTCATTTGGTAACAATCTTATCAACCAAAACAGAAGAAGATGTAATGTGGGATAAAATGATTTTTAGCGCAATTTATCATAAAAATATTATTCAAAGTAGGGAAATCCCCAAAATGTAATCTCCAAAAAAGTAAACTTCACTCTCCAAATATCTGTAATAATAATTTCTATAAACTGCCTTTGTATTCAAAGACGTTCTCTGTCTCAGACGCCATCTATCAATACAATTATTCAGAGCAATATTAAAATCCCCTACAAGTAAAGCATTAGGGAACTTGGTTAGCCAATCAAAAACATGCATTTCCAAAGATTCAAGTAAGTCATAATTTTCAAGTTTGGATTTGAATCCATAAATGTTGGTAGTAATAATGAGGATGTTGTTGTAGTTGATAACAGGACAAGGAAAGTGACCAGAAGGGTCACAATCTGAGTGCAAAATACTTCCACTGAACTGATTCCTTAGAGTGATGACTCCAACGGAACGATCAGAACCATGAGAGAGCTTTAAGTCATTTCCACACTGTGATCTCCAGACATCAGTAGAAAAAAATGGTTTAAAGCTGTTTGGCAAATATAAGAAGGCTTGGTGCTCCACATTCTATCTAGCATTGAGACAGTCACGTCTCTCCTGTCTCTCTCCCGGTGTGTGTGAATGACGTCATTACGTCTTAAACAGGTCTTATAAAAGATCAGATTGCTTCTTCTATGCAAATGTCGCAAATGGAAAGGAAACAGATTTGTCAGCTGTAGTCCCATGAAATCAGCCCAAAACTACAACTCAATGCATTCACACACTCTTATTGAATATGCATTCACCTGTACTGTGAATGGACCTAGGCTACATCTTAATTTACCCAGTTTATTAATAGAGATTTAAAATTCAAATAAATGATTACCTTTATGTTGTTTTGTTGTTAGATTGGTTAGAACTGTTTAAAGAATGTGTTAAAAAGAAGAAACGTGGCTGAAATATTGATGTCAAACATGTCAGATGAAATGAAACTGAAGTCAAAAGATCAGAGTCAGATCAGATCAGAGTCAGATCAGAGTCAGATCAGAGTCAGATCAGATCAGAGTCAGATCAGAGTCAGATCAGATCAGATCAGAGTCAGATCAGAGTCAGATCAGATCAGATCAGAGTCAGATCAGATCAGAGTCAGATCAGATCAGAGTCAGATCAGATCAGAGTCAGATCAGATCAGAGTCTAGTTTGAAATCATCGATTTTGAGAGCGCAATACTAAACCTGATCAAGTAAAAATGGTGGTATAGTGACAGATATTACACATCAGATCAGTGTGTCAGGGCTGGGCATTGATGTGGTGCAGTGTTGTCCTGGGCTGGGCTTTGGCTTGGCTGTGGTGTTGTGTTGTCCTGGGCTGGGCATGGTTGGCTGTGGTGTGTGTTGTCATGGGCTGGGCATTGGCTTGGCTGTGGTGTGTGTGTTGTCCTGGGCTGGGCATCGGCTGTGGTGTGTGTGTTGTCCTGGGCTGGGCATGGTTGGCTGTGGTGACTGTCCTGGGCTGGGCTTGGCCTTGGCTTGGCTGTGGTGTGTGTGTTGTCCTGGGCTGGGCCTCACTGTGGTGTGTGTGTTATCCTGGGCTGGGCATAGGCTGTGTGGTTGTCCTGGGCTGGGCATTGGCTTGGCTGTGGTGTGTGTTGTCCTGGGCTGGGCAGGCTGTGGTGTGTGTGTTGTCCTGGGCTGGGCTTGGCTTGGCTGTGGTGTGTGTGTTGTCCTGGGCTGGGCATTGGCTTGGCTGTGGTGTGTGTGTTGTCCTGGGCTGGGCCTTGTCTTGGCTGTGGTGTGTGTGTTATCCTGGGGCTGGGCATAGGCTTGGCTGTGGTGTGTGTTGTCCTGGGCTGGGCTTTGGCTTGGCTGTGGTGTGTGTGTTGTCCTGGGCTGGGCATTGGCTTGGCTGTGGTGTGTGTGTTGTCCTGGGCTGGGCATTGGCTTGGCTGTGGTGTGTGTGTTGTCCTGGGCTGGGCATTGGCTTGGCTGTGGTGTGTGTGTTGTCCTGGGCTGGGCATTGGCTTGGCTGTGGTGTGTGTGCTGTCCTGGGCTGGGCTTGGCCTTGGCTTGGCTGTGGTGTGTGTGTTGTCCTGGGCTGGGCATTGGCTTGGCTGTGGTGTGTGTGTTGTCCTGGGCTGGGCATCGGCTTGGCTGTGGTGTGTGTGTTGTCCTGGGCTGGTTATTGGCTTGGCTGTGGTGTGAGTGTGTGTTGTCCTGGGCTGGGCATTGGCTTGGCTGTGGTGTGTGTGTTGTCCTGGGCTGGGCCTTGGCTTGGCTGTGGTGTGTGTGTTGTCCTGGGCTGGGCCTTGGCTTGGCTGTGGTGTGTGTGTTAACCTGGGCTGGGCTGTGGTGTGTGTGTTATCCTGGGCTGGGCTTTGGCTTGGCTGTAGTGTGTGTGTTGTCCTGGGCTGGGCTGTGGTGTGTGTGTTGTCCTGGGCTGGGCATTGGCTTGGCTGTGGTGTGTGTGTTGTTCTGGGCTGGGCCTTGGCTTGGCTGTGGTGTGTGTGTTGTCCTGGGCTGGGCATTGCCTTGGCTGTGGTGTGTGTGTTATCCTGGGCTGGGCATTGGCTTGACTGTGGTGTGTGTGTTGTCCTGGGCTGGGCCTTGGCTTGGCTGTGGTGTGTGTGTTGTCCTGGGCTGGGCCTTGTCTTGGCTGTTGTGTGTGTGTTATCCTGGGGCTGGGCATAGGCTTGGCTGTGGTGTGTGTTGTCCTGGGCTGGGCTTTGGCTTGGCTGTGGTGTGTGTGTTGTCCTGGGCTGGGCATTGGCTTGGCTGTGGTGTGTGTGTTGTCCTGGGCTGGGCATTGGCTTGGCTGTGGTGTGTGTGCTGTCCTGGGCTGGGCTTGGCCTTGGCTTGGCTGTGGTGTGTGTGTTGTCCTGGGCTGGGCATTGGCTTGGCTGTGGTGTTTGTGGTGTCCTGGGCTGGGCATAGGCTTGGCTGTGGTGTGTGTTGTCCTGGCCTGGGCTTTGGCTTGGCTGTGGTGTGTGTGCTGTCCTGGGCTGGGCATCGGCTTGGCTGTGGTGTGTGTGTTGTCCTGGGCTGGGCATTGGCTTGGCTGTGGTGTGTGTGCTGTCCTGGGCTGGGCTTGGCCTTGGATTGGCTGTGGTGTGTGTGTTGTCCTGGGCTGGGCATTGGCTTGGCTGTGGTGTGCGTGTTGTCCTGGGCTGGGCATTGGCTTGGCTGTGGTGTGCGTGTTGTCCTGGCCTGGGTATTGGCTTGGCTGTGGTGTGTGTGTTGTCCTGGGCTGGGCATCGGCTTGGCTGTGGTGTGTGTGTTGTCCTGGGCTGGTTATTGGCTTGGCTGTGGTGTGAATGTGTGTTGTCCTGGGCTGGGCATTGGCTTGGCTGTGGTGTGTGTGTTGTCCTGGGCTGGGCCTTGGCTTGGCTGTGGTGTGTGTGTTGTCCTGGTCCTGGGCTGTGGTGTGTGTGTTGTGCTGGGCTGGGCATTGGCTTGGCTGTGGTGTGTGTGTTGTCCTGGGCTGGGCATTGGCTTGGCTGTGGTGTGTGCGTTGTCCTGGGATGGGCATTGGCTTGGCTGTTGTGTGTGTGTGTGTTTTGTCCTGGGCTGGGCTTTGGCTTGGCTGTGGTGTGTGTGTTATCCTGGGCTGGGCATTGGCTTGGCTGTTGTGTGTGTGTGTGTTGTCCTGGGCTGGGCTTTGGCTTGGCTGTGGTGTGTGTGTTGTCCTGGGCTGGGCATTGGCTTGGCTGTGGTGTGTGCGTTGTCCTGGGATGGGCATTGGCTTGGCTGTTGTGTGTGTGTGTGTGTGTTGTCCTGGGCTGGGCTTTGGCTTGGCTGTGGTGTGTGTGTTATCCTGGGCTGGGCATTGGCTTGGCTGTTGTGTGTGTGTGTGTTGTCCTGGGCTGGGCTTTGGCTTGGCTGTGGTGTGTGTGTTATCCTGGGCTGGGCATTGGCTTGGCTGTGGTGTGTGTGTTGTCACTGGGCCGGGCATTGGCTTGGCTGTGTTGTGTGCGTTGTCCTGGGCTGGCCAATGGCTTGGCTGTGGTGTGTGTGTTGTCCTGGGCTGGGCATTGGCTTGGCTGTGGTGTGTGTGTTGTCCTGGGCTGGGCAATGGCTTGGCTGTGGTGTGTGTGTTGTCCTGGGCTGGGCATTAGCTTGGCTGTGTTGTGTGTGTTGTCCTGGGCCTGTCCTTGACTTGGCTGTGGTGTGTGTTATCCTGGGCTGGGCATTGGCTTGGCTTTGGTGTGTGTTGTCCTGGGCTGGTTATTGGCTTGGCTGTGGTGTGAGTGTGTGTTGTCCTAGGCTGGGCATTGTCTTGGCTGTGGTGTGTGTGTTGTCCTGGGCTGGGCTTTGGCTTGGCTGTAGTGTGTGTGTTGTCCTGGGCTGGGCTGTGGTGTGTGTGTTTTCCTGGGCTGGGAATTGGCTTGGCTGTAGTGTGTGTGTTGTCCTGGGCTGGGCTTTGGCTTGGCTGTAGTGTGTGTGTTGTCCTGGGCTGGGCTGTGGTGTGTGTGTTGTCCTGGGCTGGGCATTGGCTTGGCTGTGGTGTGTGTGTTGTTCTGTGATGGGCCTTGGCTTGGCTGTGGTGTGTGTGTTGTCCTGGTCTGGGCTGTGGTGTGTGTGTTGTCCTGGGCTGGGCATTGGCTTGGCTGTGGTGTGTGTGTTATCCTGGGCAGGGCATTGGCTTGACTGTGGTGTGTGTGTTGTCCTGGGCTGGGCCTTGGCTTGGCTGTGGTTTGTGTATTGTCCTGGGCTGGGCCTTGGCTTGGCTGTGGTGTGTGTTGTCCTGGGCTGGGCTTTGGCTTGGCTGTGGTGTGTGTTGTCCTGGGCTGGGCTTTGGCTTGGCTGTGGTGTGTGTTGTCCTGGGCTGGGCTTTGGCTTGGCTGTGGTGTGTGTTGTCCTGGGCTGGGCTTTGGCTTGGCTGTGGTGTGTGTTGTCCTGGGCTGGGCTTTGGCTTGGCTGTGGTGTGTGTTGTCCTGGGCTGGGCTTTGGCTTGGCTGTGGTGTGTGTGTTGTCCTGGGCTGGGCTGTGGTGTGTGTGTTGTCCTGGGCTGGGCATTGGCTTGGCTGTGGTGTGTGTGATGTCCTGCGCTGGGCATTGGCTTGGCTGTGGTGTGTGTGTGGGAGGTTAAAACAGTTGTCCTGCTGCAGATGAAGTGAGTCAGTAGTAACCTGGGGTCTGGGCCTGTTCTTAGTCTTAATGATCCGGTCTGATGAACCTGTGTGTGTATCAAGTGAGTGAGCGTGTGTGTAGCGCAGCAGCGGTGCATTAGTGTCTTATTGTCTGCAATTGTCAGAGCTGGAGAAAGGACTCTGCTGGAGATCCACTGTCTTCTTCCATTAGCATTCTCTCTCTCTCTCTCCCTCTCCCTCTCCCTCTCCCTCTCCCTCTCCCTCTCTCTCTGGGGGAGATGTTAGGCAGAAGATGTCTTGAGTTTAAGTTAATAAGATTTACTTCCTGTCCACTTTAGATAGGGAGGAGACATTGGTCGATGGCAGAAAAGATGACAGGGTCTCTCTCCAGTCACAGTAACAGGGTATCTCTCTCCAGACAGTGTCCCTCTCCAGTCTCAGTAACAGGGTCTCTCTCCAGTCAGAGTAACAGGGTCTCTCTCTCCAGACAGGGTCCCTCTCCAGTCACAGTAACAGGGTCTCTCTCCAGTCACAGTAACAGGGTCTCTCTCCAGTGACAGTAACAGGGTCTCTCTCTCCAGACAGGGTCACTCTCCAGTCATAGTAACAGGGTCTCTCTCCAGTCACAGTAACAGGGTCTCTCTCCGGTCACAGTAACAGGGTCTCTCTCCAGTCACAGTAACACGGTCTTTCTCCAGTCACAGTAACAGGGTCTCTCTCTCCAGACAGGGTCACTCTCCAGTCACAGTAACAGTGTCTCTCTCCAGTCACAGTATCAGGGTCTTTCTCCAGTCACAGTAACAGGGTCTCTCTCTCCGGACAGGGTCTCTCTCCAGTCACAGTATCAGGGTCTTTCTCCAGTCACAGTAACAGGGTCTCTCTCTCCAGACAGGGTCTCTCTCCAGTCACAGTAACAGGGTCTCTCTCCAGTCACAGTAACACGGTCTTTCTCCAGTCACAGTAACAGGGTCTCTCTCTCCAGACAGGGTCACTCTCCAGTCACAGTAACAAGGTTTATCTCCAGTCACAGTAACAGGGTTTCTCTCCAGTCACAGTAACATGGTCTTTCTCCAGTCACAGTAACATGGTCTTTCTCCAGTCATAGTAAAAGGATCTTTCTCCAGTTTATTTTTATTTTTATTTCACCTTTATTTAACCAGGAAGGCTAGTTGAGAACAAGTTCTCATTTGCAACTGCGACCTGGCCAAGATAAAGCATAGCAGTGTGAGCAGACAACACAGAGTTACACATGGAGTAAACAATTAACAAGTCAATAACACAATAGGAAAAAAAAAAAAGTATAACCAAAAGCGTACAAGTCGCAGTGGTGGGTGGTATAAGGTGCTTTAGTGACAAAACGGATGGCACAGTGATAAACTGCATCCAGTTTGCTGAGTAGAGTGTTGGAAGCAATTTTGTAGATGACATCGCCGAAGTAGAGGACCGGTAGGATAGTCAGTTTTACTAGGGTAAGTTTGTCGGCGTGAGTGAAGGAGGCTTTGTTGCGGAATAGAAAGCCGACTCTTGATTTGATTTTTGATTGGAGATATTTGATATGAGTCTGGAAGGAGAGTTTACAGTCTAGCCAGACACCTAGGTACTTATAGATGTCCACTAATTCAAGGTTGGAACCATCCAGGGTGGTGATGCTGGTCAGGCGTGCGGGTGCAGGCAGCGAACGGTTGAAAAGCATGCATTTGGTTTTACTAGCGTTTAAGAGCAGTTGGAGGCCACGGAAGGAGTGTTGTATGGCATTGAAGCTCGTTTGGAGGTTTGATAGCACAGTGTCCAAGGACGGGCCGGAAGTATATAGAATGGTGTCGTCTGCGTAGAGGTGGATCAGGGAATTGCCCGCAGCAAGAGCAACATCATTGATATATACAGAAAAAAGATTCGGCCCGAGGGTTGAACCCTGTGGCACCCCCACAGAGACTTCCAGAGGACTGGACAGCATGCCCTCCGATTTGACACACTGAACTCTGTCTGCAAAGTAATTGGTGAACCAGGCAAGGCAGTCATCTGAAAAACCGAGGCTACTGAGTCTGCCGATAAGAATATGGTGATTGACCGAGTCGAAAGGTCGATGAAGACGGCTGCACAGTACTGTCTTTTATCGATGGTGGTTATGATATCGTTTAGTACCTTGAGCGTGGCTGAGGTGCACCCGTGACCGTCTCGGAAACCAGATTGCACAGCGGAGAAGGTACGGTGGGATTTGAGATGGTCAGCGACCTGTTTGTTGACTTGGCTTTCGAAGACCTTAGATAGGCAGGGCAGGATGGATATAGGTCTGTAACAGTTTGGGTCCAGGGTGTCTCCCCCTTTGAAGAGGGGGATGACTGCGGCAGCTTTCCAGTCCTTGGGGATCTCAGACGATATGAAAGAGAGGTTGAACAGGCTGGTAATAGGGGTTGCGACAATGGCGGCGGATAGTTTCAGAAATAGAGGGTCCAGATTGTCAAGCCCAGCTGATTTGTACGGGTCCAGGTTTTGCAGCTCTTTCAGAACATCTGCTATCTGGGTTTGGGTAAAGGAGAACCTGGAGAGGCTTGGGCGAGTAGCTGCAGGGGTGCGGAGCTGTTGGCCCAGGTTGGAGTAGCCAGGCGGAAGGCATGGCCAGCCATTGAGAAATGCTTGTTGAAGTTTTCGATAATCATGGATTTATCGGTGGTGACCGTGTTACCTAGCCTCAGTGCAGTGGGCAGCTGGGAGGAGGTGCTCTTGTTCTCCATGGACTTCACAGTGTCCCAGAACTTTTTGGAGTTGGAGCTACAGGATGCAAACTTCTGCCTGAAGAAGCTGGCCTTAGCTTTCCTGACTGACTGCGTGTATTGGTTCCTGACTTCCCTGAACAGTTGCATATCGCGGGGACTGTTCGATGCTATTGCAGTCCGCCACAGGATGTTTTTGTGCTGGTCGAGGGCAGTCAGGTCTGGAGTGAACCAAGGGCTATATCTGTTCTTAGTTCTGCATTTTTTGAACGGAGCATGTTTATCTAAAATGGTGAGGAAGTTACTTTTAAAGAATGACCAGGCATCCTCAACTGACGGGATGAGGTCAATGTCCTTCCAGGATACCCGGGCCAGGTCGATGAGAAAGGCCTGCTCACAGAAGTGTTTTAGGGAGCGTTTGACAGTCATGAGGGGTGGTTGTTTGACTGCGGCTCCGTATCGAATACAGGCAATGAGGCAGTGATCGCTGAGATCCTGGTTGAAGACAGCGGAGGTGTATTTGGAGGGCCAGTTGGTCAGGATGACGTCTATGAGGGTGCCCTTGTTTACAGATTTATGGTTGTACCTGGTGGGTTCCTTGATGATCTGTGTGAGATTGAGGGCATCTAGCTTAGATTGTAGGACTGCCGGGGTGTTAAGCATATCCCAGTTTAGGTCACCTAACAGAACAAACTCTGAAGCTCGATGGGGGGCAATCAATTAAAAAATGGTGTCCAGGGCACAGCTGGGTGCTGAGGGGGGTCGGTAGCAGGCGGCAACAGTGAGAGACTTATTTCTGGAGAGAGTAATTTTCAAGATTAGTAGTTCGAACTGTTTGGGTATGGACCTGGAATGTATGACATTACTTTGCAGGCTATCTCTGCAGTAGACTGCAACTCCTCCCCCTTTGGCAGTTCTATCTTGACGGAAGATGTTATAGTTGGGTATGGAAATCTCCGAATTTTTGGTGGCCTTCCTGAGCCAGGATTCAGAAACGGCAAAGACATCAGGGTTAGTGTGCTAAAGCAGTGAGTAAAACAAACTTAGGGAGGAGGCTTCTGATGTTGACATGCATGAAACCAAGGCTTTTTCGATCACAGAAGTCAACAAATGAGGGTGCCTGGGGACATGCAGGGCCTGGGTTTACCTCCACATCACCCGCGGAACAGAGGAGGAGTAGTATGAGGGTGCGGCTAAAGGCTATCAAAACTGGTCGCTTAGAGCGTTGGGGACAGAGAATGAAAGGAGCAGATTTCTGGGCATGGTAGAATATATTCAGGGCATAATGCGCAGACAGGGGTATGGTGGGGTGCGGGTACAGTGGAGGTAAGCCCAGGCACTGGGTGATGATGGGAGAGGTTGTATCTCTGGACATGCTGGTTGTGATGGGTGAGGTCACCGCATGTGTGGGAGGTGGGACAAAGGAGGTATGAGGGGTATGAAGAGTGGATCTAGGGGCTCCATTGTAAACTAAAACAATGATAACTAACCTGAACAACAGTATACAAGGCATATTGACATTTGAGAGAGACATACAGTAATCACAGGTGTTGAATTGGGAGAGCTAGCTAAAACAGTAGCTACAACAGTAGGTGAGACAACAACAGCTAATCAGCTAGCACAACAACAGCAGGTAAAATGGCGTAGGCTAGGCAGGGGGGGTCGGATTAACTACACACAGAGCCTGAGTGCGGCTGGGGCCGACAGATAAAACATAAACAAGCAGAATGGAGTACCGTGTTTAATGGACAGTCTAGCACGCATCAGCTTGTAGCCAAGTGTTCAGTGTCCAGGGGGGCAGCGGTGGATGGGGCAGGGAAGCTGGACTGGCGAGTGTTATCCAGGTTAAAAGACAGTTAGAAGTGGCTAACAATGACTAAATAGCTTGTAGCTAGTTGGCTGGTTAGCTTCTGGAGGTTCTTGAGTGTGTTCTAAAAATTTAAAATAATGGCGATTCCGTATCACATTGGGTGAGGCAGGTTACCGGAAGGTATAAACAAATAAAAAATCGAAAAGGGAAAGTAAATATGGGTCCAGTGAGTGTTTGGGACGCGGCGATTCAGACGGTTAGCAGGCCTGTGCTAACAAGCTAACAGTTAGTAGGCCAGGGCTAAACAAGGTAGCAGGCCGAATTAGCAAGCAAGGACGTCGCGATGGGGTGAGTCTGTTTATTCCTCTTCATGCGGTGACATCGATAGACCGGTCGAGGGTCCGGATATTGTAGCCCAGGAGTATGCTTCGGTGGTAGCACAGGAGCTCTGGCCGGGCTTGCTTCAAGCTCAGTGGGTGGAAACGCTAGCCAGGAGTAATCATCCGGGGTTGTGGTTAGCTAGATGGCTAGTTGTGAAGAATCCAGCTGAAAATGTTCCGTTTACGGTGGGAATCCGGTGGGAATCCGGGGATAAAAAATATTAGGTCCGTTATGCTCTGGTGAGAGTCGCGTTGTTCGAACTGGCGAGAGCTTTCCGAGCTAAAGGTTAGCCGATGACCGGTTAGCTGAAGACCGCTAGCAATGGTTTGCTGACTGATAGCTGGTAGCTAGCTGGTAGTTAGCTGGCTAGCTTCAGTTGAGGGGTTTCGGATCCAAAGTAGATATAAGTACTTTAGAAGAAAATAGCTATATAGGGTGAGGCGGGTTGCAGGAGAGTATTTAGAAGTTGAGGTTTAACAAAATGTTTTAATAGATATGCGAAGAAAAATATGTTTAAAAAATATAAAAAACGATATATACAAGGGACACGACACGACCAGAATGTTCGACTGCTACGCCATCTTGGAAACCAGTCACAGTAACAGGGTCTCTTTCCAGTCACAGTAACAGGGTTTCTCTCCCGTCACAGTAACAGGGTTTCTCTCCAGTCACAGTAACAGGGTCTTTCTCCAGTCACAGTAACACGGTCTCTCCCCAGTCACAGTAACAGGGTTTCTCTCCAGTCACAGTAACAGGGTCTCTCTCCAGTCACAGTAACAGGGTTTCTCTCCAGTCACAGTAACAGGGATCTCTCTCCAGTCACAGTAACAGGGTCTCTCTCTCCAGACAGGGTCTCTCTCCAGTCACAGTAACAAGGTTTCTCTCCAGTCACAGTAACACAGTCTTTCTCCAGTCACAGTAACAGGGTCTCTCTCCAGTCACAGTAACAGGGTCTCTCTCCAGTCACAGTAACAGGGTCTCTCTCCATTCACAGTAACAGGGTCTTTCTGGTCCCCACAAGGATAGTAAAATCAAAAACACACTTTCAGGGCTCATCAGGGGAGGAATGTTTGGCAAATGAAGCGCTGCTCTGTGAATGTTCCGACAGTTTTCTCTCTTTTCCTGGGGCAGGGAATAACAAGCGGAACAATTTCATCTCTCTCTCTCTCTCTCTCTCTCTCTCTCTCTCTCTCTCTCTCTCTCTCTCTCTCTCTCTCTTTTTTCCCTCTTTTCCTCTCTCTCTCTTTCCCAATCTCTCTCTGTGTATTTTATCTTCCTCCTCCTCTTAACAGGTGTGGTAAATCAATCTCTAAATTAATCTCCTGCTCTTGTGAGATGTTCAGAATGAAAATGATAATCGTCTGACCTTGAGTAGTCTGAAAAGACCATCAACTACATTACTCAGAGACCTGAAAAGACCATTAACTACATCACTCAGAGACCTGAAAAGACCATCAACTACATCACTCAGAGACCTGAAAAGACCATTAACTACATCACTAAGAGACCTGAAAAGACCATTAACTACATCACTCAGAGACCTGAAAAGACCATCAACTACATCACTCAGAGACCTGAAAAGACCATTAACTACATCACTCAGAGACCTGAAAAGACCATTAACTACATCACTCAGAGACCTGAAAAGACCATCAACTACATCACTCAGAGACCTGAAAAGACCATTAACTACATCACTCAGAGACCTGAAAAGACCATTAACTACATCACTCAGAGACCTGAAAAGACCATTAACTACATCACTCAGAGACCTGAAAAGACCATTAACTACATCACTCAGAGACCTGAAAAGACCATTAACTACATCACTCAGAGACCTGAAAAGACCATTAACTACATCACTCAGAGACCTGAAAAGACCATCAACTACATCACTCAGAGACCTGAAAAGACCATCAACTACATCACTCAGAGACCTGAAAAGACCATTAACTACATCACTCAGAGACCTGAATAGACCATTAACTACATCACTCAGAGACCTGAAAAGACCATTAACTACATCACTCAGAGACCTGAAAAGACCATCAACTACATCACTCAGAGACCTGAAAAGACCATTAACTACATCACTCAGAGACCTGAAAAGACCATTAACTACATCACTCAGAGACCTGAAAAGACCATTAACTACATCACTCAGAGACCTGAAAAAGACCATTAACTACATCACTCAGAGACCTGAAAAGACCATTAACTACATCACTCAGAGACCTGAAAAAAGACCATTAACTACATCACTCAGAGACCTGAAAAGACCATTAACTACATCACTCAGAGACCTGAAAAGACCATTAACTACATCACTCAGAGACCTGAAAAGACCATCAACTACATCACTCAGAGACCTGAAAAGACCATTAACTACATCACTCAGAGACCTGAAAAGACCATTAACACTCAGAGACATCACATCAGAGACCTGAAAAGACCATCAACTACATCACTCAGAGACCTGAAAAGACCATTAACTACATCACTCAGAGACCTGAAAAGACCATCAACTACATCACTCAGAGACCTGAAAAGACCATTAACTACATCACTCAGAGACCTGAAAAGACCATTAACTACATCACTCAGAGACCTGAAAAGACCATTAACTACATCACTCAGAGACCTGAAAAGACCATCAACTACATCACTCAGAGACCTGAAAAGACCATTAACTACATCACTCAGAGACCTGAAAAGACCATTAACTACATCACTCAGATACCTGAAAAGACCATTAACTACATCACTCAGGGACCTGAAAAGACCATTAACTACATCACTCAGAGACCTGAAAAGACCATTAACTACATCACTCAGAGACCTGAAAAGACCATTAACTACATCACTCAGAGACCTGAAAAGACCATTAACTACATCACTCAGAGACCTGAAAAGACCATTAACTACATCACTCAGAGACCTGAAAAGACCATTAACTACATCACTCAGAGACCTGAAAAGACCATTAACTACATCACTCAGAGACCTGAAAAGACCATTAACTACATCACTCAGAGACCTGAAAAGACCATTAACTACATCACTCAGAGACCTGAAAAGACCATCAACTACATCACTCAGAGACCTGAAAAGACCATCAACTACATCACTCAGAGACCTGAAAAGACCATTAACTACATCACTCAGAGACCTGAAAAGACCATTAACTACATCACTCAGAGACCTGAAAAGACCATTAACTACATCACTCAGAGACCTGAAAAGACCATTAACTACATCACTGAGTGAGTGGTGAGTGAGTGAGTGAGTGAGTGAGTGAGTGAGTGAGTGAGTGAGTGAGTGAGTGAGTGTGCGTGTGCTGGTGCGTGTGTGTGTGAGATGACATGATTATGAGCTCCCATAGGCCGGCGCACAATTGGCCCGGAGTCGTACGGGTTAGGGTAGGCCGTCGTACGGGTTAGGGTAGGCCGTCGTACGGGTTAGGGGAGGCCGTCGTACGGGTTAGGGTAGACGGTCGTACGGGTTAGGGTAGACCGTCGTACGGGTTAGGGTAGACCGTCGTACGGGTTAGGGTAGACCGTCGTACGGGTTAGGGTAGACCGTCGTACGGGTTAGGGTCGGCTGTCGTACGGGTAATGGTAGGCCGTCGTACGGGTTAGGGTAGGCCGTCGTACGGGTTAGGGTCGGCTGTCGTACGGGTAATGGTAGGCCGTCGTACGGGTTAGGGTAGGCCGTCGTAGGGGTTAGGGGAGGCCGTCGTACGGGTTAGGGTAGACGGTCGTACGGGTTAGGGTAGACCGTCGTACGGGTTAGGGTAGACCGTCGTACGGGTTAGGGTAGACCGTCGTACGGGTTAGGGTAGACCGTCGTACGGGTTAGGGTAGGCCGTCGTACGGGTTAGGGTAGGCCGTCATTGTAAATAAGAATGTGTTCTTAACTGACTTGCCGAGTTAAATAAAGGTTAAATACAATTAAATAAAAATGATGGCGACAACAATGACAAGGATATATTGACAGTGATGATGATGATGAAGATGATGATGATATATGATGGTGACAACGAAGAGGATGATGATGATGGTGGCTCATAGGTCTAGAGACAATTTGTTTATACTTGCTGTTTATGCTTTTAATTAATTAACAGATGTTACATTTCACTCACATACAGTAGACCTTTTGTGAAGGCATGGATGGCAGAATTGTTTTGATGATGTAATCATGGAGAATATATATCTGTCTTGCCCCATCCATACAGGGAAACCAAATCAAATCAAATGTTATTTTCACATGCGCCACATAAAACAGGACTTGACTTTACCAAGAAATGCTTATTTCTGAGCCCTTTCCCAACAATGCAGAATTAAAACTTAAAATAAAAAAGGAAATAGTAGCAGTAACAATAATGAGACTGTATACAACGAGAACAGGTACCGAGTCAATGTGAGGGGTACGATGTAGTAATGAGACAATTTACAAGGAGCATCTGTTCCGAGTCAATGTGCAGTGGTACGAGGTAGTACTGAGACTATATACAAGGAGAACCGGTACTGAGTCAATGTGCATGAGTACAAGGTACAGTAGTGGAGGCAATTGAGGTAATATGTACATGTGAAAGTGACTAGGCAATCAGAATACATACTAAACAGGGTAGCAGCAGCATATGTGAGAGTTTCAAAGAGTGTGAAAGTGTGTCTGTGTGTGTCTATATCTATGTGTGTTAGACCGTATAGTACATTGTCAACCCTGAAGGTCGCCCCTCACGCCCCTCATGACCCTCCCCAGATAGCTTATGAACAGGTCACAACCCATGGTTAAAAACTTTTAGAACTACAGGAAATGAGCTGTAAAACTGCTAAATGTACTCTCAGCCTCATGGCGAAATGTGTAGAACTACAGGAAATGAGCTGTAAAACTGCTAAATGTACTCTCAGCCTCATGGCGAAATGTGTAGAACTACAGGAAATGAGCTGTAAAACTGCTAAATGTACTCTCAGCCTCATGGCGAAATGTGTAGAATGGCAGGAAATTACTACTAAGCTAACAAATGGAATTGTTTTAAGATGGTCATAGCATTTAGCTATGTGATTTTAAATGTAGGACCCCTTTAGGTATAAAAAATACTACTACAGCCCATAGAAACACATTGAATAACAGGTTTACAGATGGCTAAAAAGACAGCCCAAAAATAATAGAATGGGTACAACCCATCGCGCACCAACACATACTAGCACTAACATACAATCACACAATCTCCAACAAGGACATGAGGGGAAACAGAGGGTTAAATACACAACATGTAATTGATGGGACTGGGTTTATTAGAGGCCAAAACACACTAGTTTGATGTAGACTGGGGTTATTAGAGGCCAAAATACACTAGTCTGATGTAGACTGGGGTTATTAGAGGCCAAAACACACTAGTCTGATGTAGACTGGGGTTATTAGAGGCCAAAACACACTAGTCTGATGTAGACTGGGGTTATTAGAGGCCAAAACACACTAGTCTGTTGTAGACTGGGGTTAATAGAGGCCAAAACACACTAGTCTGATGTAGACTGGGGTTATTAGAGGCCAAAATACACTAGTCTGATGTAGACTGGGGTTATTAGAGGTCAAAACACACACTTGTCTGGGAGTCTAATGGATGATGATTTGTTGGAGTTAGAGAGGGTCTAGGAGGCATCAGTAGAGAGGTAGTGGTTACTGCTTCTATGTAGCTGCCGTTTCACACACACACACAAACACACACACGCCCACAAATACAAGTACGATTCCCTGACACCATGTACTTCATCTCCCAAAATCCCCTCTGTCATGCTCTTCAAGCTTTATGTTTTGGCAAACACACACTTACACACACACATATTTGGCAGATTCCTCATACTCTCACAAACATCCAGTTCTAAAAACCAGAATATGACAGAGACAGACCGCCACCACACTGCCTGATTCCACCTGACACATATAGCCCTTCACTGAACTGCTTCTGTGTTTCTGTCATTCAATCTTTTCATTACAGCGCCAATAGAAAGGGAGAGGATGACAGGGAGAAATGGAGAGGATAGAAAGAGATGAGAGGATAGAGACCCAGTCTTGTTTGTGTCCCTGCCCTGACCTCCTGACAGTCCACAATCCCCAGATAGGAGAGCACTGATATGACACACAGACTCCCTAACTATGCTTGTTGCCTCTTTATTATTCTGCATTTGGTTTGGTAAGAGTGTGTGTGTGTGTGTGTGTGTGTGTGTGTGTGTGTGTGTGTGTGTGTGTGTGTGTGTGTGTGTGTGTGTGTGTGTGTGTGTGTGTGTGTGTGTGTGTGCGCATGTGCGTGAGTTCCTTCTGTATTGCTTGAGAGCGAGAGCTATGCTGTAAACAGAAATTCATTCTCATTTGTGTTTTTGTCCTTTTATCACTCTGTCATTCAAATACAACATAAAAGAAGGAGAGACATTCGACTCGCTCTGTTTTACCGTTGTGACTAAAAACGGTTGCTTATTCATTGAAAGCCTTGAAACCTTCCTGTCATTCCTGCGCTGCACAATCACTGTATTTAGGTTTCTTCTTCTCCTCTCCCCTCTCTCTATATTTCTCTCACTCAATTCAATTAAATTTCAATTCAATTTAAGGGCTCTACTGGCATGGAAACATGTGTTAACAACATTGCCAAAGCAAGTGAAGTAGATAATATACCAATGTGAAATATACAATACACATTTACGGTAAACATTATACTCATAAAAGTTCCAAAATAATAATTATTTGTGGATCTGTGTAATCTGAGGGAAATATGTGTCTCTAATATGGTCATACATTGGGCAGGAGGTTAGGAAATGCAGCTCAGTTTCCACCTCATGTTGTGGGCAGTGAGCACATAGCCTGTCTTCTCTTGAGAGCCATGTCTGCATATGGCGGCCTTTCTCAATAGCAAGGCTATGCTCACTGAGTCTGTACATAGTCAAAGCTTTCCTTAAGTTTGGGTCAGTCACAGTGGTCAGGTATTCTGCCACCGTGTACTCTCTGTTTAGGGCCAAATAGCATTCTAGTTTGCTCATGTTTTTTTGTTAATTCTTTACAATGTAATTATCTTTTTGTTTTCTGATGATTTGGTTGGGTCTAATTGTGTTGCTGTCCTGGGGCTCTGTGGGGTCTGTTTGTGTTTGTGAACAGAGCCCCAGAACCAGCTTGCTTAGGGGACTCTTCTCCATGTTCATCTCTCTGAAGGTGATGGCCTGCCTCACTAACAACTCATTCCCTGACTGTACTTTAGCCTATCGGATTTCCTGTATCAACCTGTTGCCTGATCTCACGGACGACGTTACTAGCCTTTTCCCTACCTGTACTCTTGCCTTTTTGGACCCCCTGTGTATGACCTTCAACCTGACCCTGGACCCAGCTACCTGCCCCATCCTGGGGTCCTTTACCAATAAACACCTGCTGCGCCCTACGCTTGAAACCAGCTCTCTGTCTCCCATCGTGTTCATTACAGTATTTGTGGTCCTGGCAACTGGATCTTTTTAGAACACCGTTATTTTTTGTCTTACTGAGATTTACTGTCAGGGCCCAGATCTGATAGAATCTGTGAATAAGATCTAGGTGCTGCTGTAGGCCCTCCTTGGTTGGGACAGAAGCACCAGATCATCAGCAAACAGTAGACATTTAACTTCAGATTCTAATAGGGTGATGCCGGGTGCTGCAGACTGTTCTAGTGCCCTCGCCAATTTGTTGAAGAGGGTGGGGCTTAAGCTGCAACCCTGTCTCACCCCACATCCCCGTGGCCGTGGGGTGAGACAGGGTGTGTTTTTTGCCAATTTTAACCACCTGCATGCTGTTTGTGTACATGGAAATGTACAAGTCTGCTGTTAATGACAATGCAGAGGATTTTCCCAAGGTTGCTGTTGACGTGTATCCCACAGTATTTATTGAGGTCAAATTTGTGTCCACTTTTGTGGATTCGGGGGATCAGTCCTCGGTTCCAAATATTTGGGAAGATGCCAGAGCTAAAGATGATGTTAAAGAGGTATATATATTTATTGTGGTATATATATTTTATCATTTAATTTAGGATATCATCAACACCACAGGCCTTTTTGGGTTGAAGGGCTTGTATTTTATCATGTAGTTCATTCAATGTAATTGGAGAATCTAATAGGTTCTGGTAGTCTTTAACTACACTAAGATTTGTAATTGATGATGTACATGTTTTTTTGTTTCTCTCTTTCTCTCTTTCTCTGACTCTTCATTTCTATAATTCTCTGAGTGTCTGGCTCCTTCCTGTGCACAATAATAACATATGTCCTTATCCTCTCTGCTCTCATGACATACAGATGTGTCTGTGTATAACAGCTCAGTGTGATCTCTCTCTCTGGGACCACAGGGCACAGACCATCTGATGTATGTCTCACCTTTTTATTGCAGTGTGGCAGTACTGCTGTGTGTGTGTGTGTGTGTGTGTGTGGTGGTGAGCAATGTCTCATGCCCAGACTACCTGCTACCTTCGTGATCTTAGTTATCACAAACTTGAAAATACCTCAATGTTCATATTCAGCATGCAATAGCACACTCCAATGTGCACTCTAGGAACACCACATATACACCAGACTGAAACACACACATAGACGATAGTGTCATGAGTAGCCTGTGTGTGTGTGTGTGTGTGTGTGTGTGTGTGTGTGTGTGTGTGTGTGTGTGTGTGTGTGTGTGTGTGTGTGTGTGTGTGTGTGTGTGTGTGTGTGTGTGTGTGTGTGTGTGTGTGTGTGTGTGTGTGTGATTTAATAGTGTTAGATACTGTGTGTCAATGAAAGGTAGGTAGAGGGGTGGTTAATATTGATGACTGCTGCCACTCAGAGCACCCTATGTCTCACTGAGAGATGAGAGGAGTGACCTTTACACACACACACACACACACACACACACACACACACACACACACACACACACACACACACACACACACACACACACACACACACACACACACACACACACACACACACACACACACACACACACACAGCCAGTCTTCCTCCCTCCACCTCGACCAGTAATGAGACGCTATTAATAGAGCTGATCTTTAGAACTAATTAGCCGTGGGCTAGTGTCTCGCCTGTGTGTCTATGTTTGTGTTTGTCTATGTAAGTGTGTGTGTGTCAATGTACTATATATGCGTGTGTGTGTGTGTGTGTGTGTGTGTGTGTGTGTGTGTGTGTGTGTGTGTGTGTGTGTGTGTGTGTGTGTGTGTGTGTGTGTGTGTGTGTGTGTGTGTGTGTGTGTGTGTGTGTGTGTGTGTGTACTATATATACTGGTGCGTGTGTGTGTCTGTGAGTGTGTGTATGTACTATATATACTGGTGTGTGTATGTGTGTGTGTGTGTGTGTGTGTGTGTGTGTGTGTGTGTGTGTGTGTGTGTGTGTGTGTGTGTGTGTGTGTGTGTGTGTGTGTGTGTGTGTGTGTGTGTGTGTGTGTGTGTGTGTGTGTGTGTGTGTGTGTGTGTGTGCATGTTAGACAGCACTTACTGCGTATGTTAGTGTATTGCACATGTATTGACCTGAATAACAATGGCTACAGTGCTTTTGAAGTGCTAAATTCTAATGGCTCTTTCCAGTTCGAGTCGTGTGATAGATTACTCGGTAACCAAAAGGTAATTCATTAATCAGTGCCGCAAATAGGATGAGATAGAATTGAAATGGAAAATGTATTATGGAGCCCTAGAGAACAATTTCATTCAAATGAAAAATGTATAATTATACAATTTCAGCTGATCGTTCTGGAGAGTCCAACCACACAAACACACACACACACACACACACACACACACACACACACACACACACACACACACACACACACACACACACACACACACACACACACACACACAGTCGCACAATGGGAGATAGCCTAACCTTTCGAATCAAAGGTACCTGTGTGCGTTTGTGTGTGTCTGTCTCTCTGTCTGTGTTTTAGCAGTCGTGTCACGGTTTGCCCACTCACTCTCCTGGTTGTTATTGCTGAGGTAGTGGAATGCGTCACACACACACTATTGATCTGCTCCTTCAGACTGGCACAGTGATGGATGGACACTCTCCTGCTTCTATTTATATCAGCCTCACTGTGTGTGTGTGTGTGTGTGTGTGTGTGTGTGTGTGTGTGTGTGTGTGTGTGTGTGTGTGTGTGTGTGTGTGTGTGTGTGTGTGTGTGTGTGTGTGTGTGTGTGTGTGTGTGTGTGTGTGTGTGTGTGTGTGTGTGTGCTTGAGTTTGTGTGCGTACATCCGTGCGTGCGTATGTTGTATATTGCTCATGATAAGGGATGGAGGGAGGGATGGCATAATGGACTGGGAGGAACAATACTACTCTGTCTATGACGTTTCAGCTCCCTTTCTCAAATCAAATCCAATTTTATTTGTCACATGCGCCGAATACAACAGTTATTACAGTGAAATGCTTTTTAACTAACAATGCAGTTTTAAGAAAATACCCCCCAAAAAGTAAGAGATAAGAATTACAATTCATTAAAGAGCAGCAGTAAATAACAATACTGTGGCGTGGCTATATACTCTCCCTCTCTCTTCCTGTTTCTCTTCTTCTCTCTCCTTTTTTCAATCGCTCGGCTGAGCATACTGCCCCTAATCCGGGGGTCATGGATGGTCAGAGTACAACGATTCAGTCGAGAAGTTGTGTTTGTGGTTGAGTTATGCTGTTGTCATTCTGAAGGAGTTGTGGTTGAGTTATGCTGTTGTCATTCTGAAGGAGTTGTGGTTGAGTTATGCTGTTGTCATTCTGAAGGAGTTGTGGTTGAGTTGTGCTGTTGTCATTCTGAAGGAGTTGTGGTTGAGTTATGCTGTTGTCATTCTGAAGGAGTTGTGGTTGAGTTATGCTGTTGTCATTCTGAAGGAGTTGTGAATGTGGTTGAGTTATGCTGTTGTCATTCTGAAGGAGTTGTGGTTGAGTTATACTGTTGTCATTCTAAAGGAGTTGTTGTTGAGTTGTGCTGTTGTCATTCTGAAGGAGTTGTGGTTGAGTTATGCTGTTGTCATTCTGAAGGAGTTGTGGTTGAGTTATACTGTTGTCATTCTAAAGGAGTTGTTGTTGAGTTGTGCTGTTGTCATTCTGAAGGAGTTGTGTTTGTGGTTGAGTTATGCTGTTGTCATTCTGAAGGAGTTGTGGTTGAGTTATACTGTTGTCATTCTAAAGGAGTTGTTGTTGAGTTGTGCTGTTGTCATTCTGAAGAAGTTGTGGTTGAGTTATACTGTTGTCATTCTAAAGGAGTTGTTGTTGAGTTGTGCTATTGTCATTCTGAAGGAGCCGTGATTGTGTTTGAGTTTTACTGTTGTCATTCTAAAGGAGTTGTGGTTGTTGTTGAGTTATACTGTTTTCATTCTGAAGGAGTTGTGGTTGAGTTATACTGTTGTCATTCTGAAGGAGTTGTGGTTGAGTTATACTGTTGTCATTCTGAAGGAGTTGTGGTTGAGTTATACTGTTGTCATTCTGAAGGAGTTGTGATTGAGTTATACTGTTTTCATTCTGAAGGAGTTGTGATTGAGTTATACTGTTGTCATTCTGAAGGAGTTGTGGTTGAGTTATACTGTTGTCATTCTGAAGGAGTTGTGGTTGAGTTATACTGTTGTCATTCTGAAGGAGTTGTGGTTGAGTTATACTGTTGTCATTCTTAAGGAGTTGTGGTTGAGTTATACTGTTGTCATTCTGAAGGAGTTGTGGTTGAGTTATACTGTTGTCATTCTGAAGGAGTTGTGGTTGAGTTATACTGTTGTCATTCTGAAGGAGTTGTGATTGAGTTATACTGTTTTCATTCTGAAGGAGTTGTGATTGAGTTATACTGTTGTCATTCTGAAGGGGTTGTGGTTGAGTTATACTGTTGTCATTCTGAAGGAGTTGTGGTTGAGTTATACTGTTGTCATTCGAAAGGAGTTGTGGTTGAGTTGTGCTGTTGTCATTCTGAAGGAGTTGTTGTTGAGTTATACTGTTGTCATTCGAAAGGAGTTGTGGTTGAGTTGTGCTGTTGTCATTCTGAAGGAGTTGTTGTTGAGTTATACTGTTGTCATTCTGAAGGAGTTGTGGTTGAGTTATACTGTTGTCATTCTGAAGGAGTTGTGGTTGAGTTATACTGTTTTCATTCTGAAGGAGTTGTGGTTGTTGTTGAGTTATACTGTTTTCATTCTGAAGGAGTTGTGGTTGAGTTATACTGTTGTCATTCTGAAGGAGTTGTGGTTGAGTTATACTGTTTTCATTCTGAAGGAGTTGTGGTTGAGTTATACTGTTTTCATTCTGAAGGAGTTGTGGTTGTTGTTGAGTTATACTGTTGTCATTCTGAAGGAGTTGTGGTTGAGTTATACTGTTGTCATTCTGAAGGAGTTGTGATTGTTGTTGAGTTATACTGTTTTCATTCTGAAGGAGTTGTGGTTGAGTTATACTGTTGTCATTCTGAAGGAGTTGTGGTTGAGTTATACTGTTGTCATTCGAAAGGAGTTGTGGTTGAGTTGTGCTGTTGTCATTCTGAAGGAGTTGTTGTTGAGTTATACTGTTGTCATTCTGAAGGAGTTGTGGTTGAGTTATACTGTTGTCATTCTGAAGGAGTTGTGGTTGAGTTATACTGTTTTCATTCTGAAGGAATTGTGGTTGTTGTTGAGTTATACTGTTGTCATTCTGAAGGAGTTGTGGTTGAGTTATACTGTTGTCATTCTGAAGGAGTTGTGGTTGAGTTATACTGTTTTCATTCTGAAGGAGTTGTGGTTGAGTTATACTGTTTTCATTCTGAAGGAGTTGTGGTTGTTGTTGAGTTATACTGTTGTCATTCTGAAGGAGTTGTGGTTGAGTTATACTGTTGTCATTCTGAAGGAGTTGTGGTTGAGTTATACTGTTGTCATTCTGAAGGAGTTGTGGTTGAGTTATACTGTTGTCATTCTGAAGGAGTTGTGATTGTTGTTGAGTTATACTGTTTTCATTCTGAAGGAGTTGTGGTTGAGTTATACTGTTGTCATTCTGAAGGAGTTGTGGTTGAGTTATACTGTTGTCATTCTGAAGGAGTTGTGGTTGAGTTATACTGTTTTCATTCTGAAGGAGTTGTGGTTGAGTTATACTGTTTTCATTCTGAAGGAGTTGTGGTTGTTGTTGAGTTATACTGTTGTCATTCTGAAGGAGTTGTGGTTGAGTTATACTGTTGTCATTCTGAAGGAGTTGTGGTTGAGTTATACTGTTGTCATTCTGAAGGAGTTGTGGTTGAGTTATACTGTTTTCATTCTGAAGGAGTTGTGGTTGAGTTATACTGTTTTCATTCTGAAGGAGTTGTGGTTGTTGTTGAGTTATACTGTTGTCATTCTGAAGGACTTGTGGTTGAGTTATACTGTTGTCATTCTGAAGGAGTTGTGGTTGTTGTTGAGTTATACTGTTGTCATTCTGAAGGAGTTGTGGTTGAGTTATACTGTTTTCATTCTGAAGGAGTTGTGGTTGTGGTTGAGTTATACTGTTGTCATTCTGAAGGAGTTGTGGTTGAGTTATACTGTTGTCATTCTGAAGGAGTTGTGGTTGTTGTTGAGTTATACTGTTGTCATTCGAAAGGAGTTGTGGTTGAGTTGTGCTGTTGTCATTCTGAAGGAGTTGTTGTTCAGTTATACTGTTGTCATTCTGAAGGAGTTGTGGTTGAGTTATACTGTTGTCATTCTGAAGGAGTTGTGGTTGAGTTATACTGTTGTCATTCGAAAGGAGTTGTGGTTGAGTTGTGCTGTTGTCATTCTGAAGGAGTTGTGGTTGTGTTTGAGTTATACTGACGTCATTCCTAAGGAGTTTTGTTTGAGTTATACTGTTGTCATTCTGAAGGAGTTGTGGTTGAGTTGTGCTGTTGTCATTCTGAAGGAGTTGTGGTTGTTGTTGAGTTATGCTGTTGTCATTCTGAAGGAGTTGTGATTGTGTTTGAGTTATACTGACGTCATTCCTAAGGAGTTTTGTTTGAGTTATACTGTTTGTAAAGTGGCTGTTCCACTGGATGTCATAAGGTGAATGCACCAATTTGTAAGTCGCTCTGGATAAGAGCGTCTGCTAAATGACTTAACTGTAATGTAAATGTTGTCATTCTGAAGGAGTTGTGTTTGAGTTATACTGTTGTCATTCTGAAGGAGTTGTGATTGAGTTATACTGTTGTCATTCTGAAGGAGTTGTGATTGAGTTATACTGTTGTCATTCTGAAGGAGTTGTGATTGAGTTATACTGTTGTCATTCTGAAGGAGTTGTGATTGAGTTATACTGTTGTCATTCTGAAGGAGTTGTGGTTGAGTTATACTGTTGTCATTCTGAAGGAGTTGTGATTGAGTTATACTGTTGTCATTCTGAAGGAGTTGTGGTTGAGTTATACTGTTGTCATTCTGAAGGAGTTGTGGTTGAGTTATACTGTTGTCATTCTGAAGGAGTTGTGGTTGAGTTATACTGTTGTCATTCTGAAGGAGTTGTGGTTGAGTTATACTGTTGTCATTCTGAAGGAGTTGTGGTTGAGTTATACTGTTGTCATTCTGAAGGAGTTGTGGTTGAGTTATACTGTTGTCATTCTGAAGGAGTTGTGATTGAGTTATACTGTTGTCATTCTGAAGGAGTTGTGGTTGAGTTATACTGTTGTCATTCTGAAGGAGTTGTGGTTGAGTTATACTGTTGTCATTCTGAAGGAGTTGTGGTTGAGTTATACTGTTGTCATTCTGAAGGAGTTGTGGTTGAGTTATACTGTTGTCATTCTGAAGGAGTTGTGATTGAGTTATACTGTTGTCATTCTAAAGGAGTTGTGGTTGAGTTATACTGTTGACATTCTGAAGGAGTTGTGATTGAGTTAAACTTAAACTGTTGTCATTCTAAATTAGTTGTGGTTGTTGAGTTAATCTGTATGTTTAATTTTACCAGGTAAATTGACTGAGAACTCATTCTCATTTACAGCACCAACCTGGGGAATAGTTACAGGGAAGAGGAGATGCATGAGCCAATTGGAAGCTCGGTGACCATATGGGAATTTATCCATGACACTGGAGTTGACACCCCTAAAATAAGTGCAATGGGATCTTTAGTGAACACAGAGAGTCAGGACACAACAATATGCATAGTGCAATGTCCCCAATCACTGCCCTGGGATATTTTTTATTTTTTTTATTTTACCAGAGGAAAAAGTGATGCCTACTGGCCCTCCAACGCCACTTCCAGCAGCATCTGGTCTCCCGTCCAGGGAATGACCAGGACCAACCCAGCGTAGCTTCAGAAGCATGCTGCTGGCTCATATGCTGCTGGCTCAACACTGAAGCCCTGTTGAACATGAGTTAGCCTCAGCTACAGCCATGGGTAGTGTAAGGTGTTTCATTATTCCTCCCTTCAATGGAGACTTTCAATGAGTTACTCTCTGTACAGATATGGGCAGAAGTAACAGAGCAGCCCTCTGGAGGGATAGAACTGCTCGGACTATGTGTGTTGAAAACGGCAGTGAGATGTTTGTTTACTGAATTCTCTGGAGGTTTTGGAGATGTGTGTTTATTGGTAAACTGTTAGGAGAACTGTTCAATATGGCTGCGGATCAATGACTGATAGAATGTTTTCATATCAGCAGACACATACACACACTCTCTCTTTCTCTGTTGCTCATTCACTTCCTTAGCCTTCAACAAAGATTAATAATGCATGATATGAGTGAGTGTGTGTGTGTGTGTGTGTGTGTGTGTGTGTGTGTGTGTGTGTGTGTGTGTGTGTGTGTGTGTGTGTGTGTGTGTGTGTGTGTGTGTGTGTGTGTGTGTGTGTGTGTGTGTGTGTGTGTGTGTGTGTGTGTGTGTGTGTGTGTGTGTGCGCGCGCGCACTGGAACACGCACCCATGTGGAATAAAGTACTTATAGTAGTACGCTATGCTGTGTGTGAATGAGTGTGTGTGAGAGAGAGAGAGAGAGAGAGAGAGAGAGAGAGAGAGAGAGAGAAAGAGAGAGAGTCAGCTGTTATCACTGTAAAGTGGTGAGTGAGAGAGGGGGGTGATAGATTAGGTACAGCAATATGTTTGGGGTCAAGTTTAGGAGAAGAGATGGAGAAAGAAGAATGGATATGGGAGGGAGGGGGTAGAGAAGGAGGGGGTAGAGAAGGAGGGATTAGAGAAGGAGGGACTAGAGAAGGAGTAGAGAAGGAGGGACTAGAGAAGGAGGGAGTAGAGAAGGAGGAAGTAGAGAGGGACGGGGTACAGAGGGAGGGAGTAGAGAGGGAGGGGTAGAGAAGGAGGTAGTAGAGAGGGAGGGAGGGAGTAGAGATGGAGGGGTAGAGAAGGAGGTAGTAGAGAGGGAGGGGGTACAGAGGGAGGGGGTAGAGAGGGAGGGGTAGAGAAGGAGGTAGTAGAGAGGGAGGGGGTACAGAGGGAGGGGGGTAGAGAGGGAGGGGTAGAGAAGGACGTAGTAGAGAGGGAGGGGTAGAGAAGGAGGTAGTAGAGAGGGAGGGAGGGAGTAGAGAGGGAGGGGTAGAGAAGGAGGTAGTAGAGAGGGAGGGGGTACAGAGGGAGGGAGTGGAGAGGGAGGGGTAGAGAAGGAGGTAGTAGAGAGGGAGGGAGGGGGTAGAGAGGGAGGGGTAGAGAAGGAGGTAGTAGAGAGGGAGGTGTAGAGAAGGAGGTAGTAGAGAGGGAGGGGTAGAGAAGGAGGTAGTAGAGAGGGAGGGAGGGAGTAGAGAGGGAGGTAGTAGAGAGGGAGGGAGGGGGTACAGAGGGAGGGAGTAGAGAGGGAGGGGTAGAGAAGGATGTAGTAGAGAGGGAGGGGGTAGAGAGGGAGGGGTAGAGAAGGAGGTAGTGGAGAGGGAGGGGTAGAGAAGGAGGTAGTAGAGAGGGAGGGGTAGAGAAGGAGGTAGTAGAGAGGGAGGGGTAGAGAAGGAGGTAGTAGAGAGGGAGGGAGGGGGTAGAGAGGGAGGGGTAGAGAAGGAGGTAGTAGAGAGGGAGGGGTAGAGAAGGAGGTAGTAGAGAGGGAGGGGTAGAGAAGGAGGTAGTAGAGAGGAAGGGGTAGAGAAGAAGGTAGTAGAGAGGGAGGGGTAGAGAAGGAGGTAGTAGAGAGGGAGGGGTAGAGAAGGAGGTAGTAGAGAGGGAGGGGTAGAGAAGGAGGTAGTAGAGAGGGAGGGGTAGAGAAGGAGGTAGTAGAGAGGGAGGGGTAGAGAAGGAGGTAGTAGAGAGGGAGGGGTAGAGAAGGAGGTAGTAGAGAGGGAGGGGTAGAGAAGGAGGTAGTAGAGAGGGAGGGATAGAGAAGGAGGTAGTAGAGAGGGAGGGGTAGAGAAGGAGGTAGTAGAGAGGGAGGGAGGGAGTAGAGATTTTTTTATATTTGTATTTGTGCTGGTTTCCTGTGTTTAATTAAACCCAGAGATTATTGCCCAGACGTTGACAGAGCACCAAAGCCCCTCATCCAGACAGAGACAGAGTTTACTATAATAATGTGGTCTAGGTGATATTACGACGGCATTTACTACTGTAATATTATTCATTTACACTGGTATCATCTTCTCAGAGCCAGCGAGAGAATGATTTCACACCTCGAGGAAATCACAGTCAGCAGTTCAGCAAGACAGAGGAGGAAACATCTATAAACAGAGGAATTGATTATCTAGCCCAATCAGAATGCTTAGTTTGGTTTGATATTTGAAGTGTTTTCCATTTCATGGCTATTGAAGTGACCCCAAGCTACATTCTGATAGACAGGGTGGCTAAATCAGACCAAAATCATTTTTGGAGGGTATACAAATCCTTCCACATTGTTGTCATGTATTCATTTAATCTAGGCTGTAGAATATCCCTGCAGCACCCAAGGAGGTGAAGGTTGATTCCTGAACACACCAGGGTTAGCTACCCAATATACACACACAGCAGCTATACCCAGTCCTGCTCTGGAACTAGGAGCTCTAGTACAGCTGTCTATACCCAGTCCTGCTCTGGAACTAGGAGCTCTAGTACAGCTGTCTATACCCAGTCCTGCTCTGGAACTAGGAGCTCTAGCACAGCTGTCTATACCCAGTCCTGCTCTGGAACTAGGAGCTCGAGCACAGCTGTCTATACCCAGTCCTGCTCTGGAACTAGGAGCTCTAGCACAGCTGTCTATACCCAGTCCTGCTCTGGAACTAGGAGCTCGAGCACAGCTGTCTATACCCAGTCCTGCTCTGGAACTAGGAGCTCGAGCACAGCTGTCTATACCCAGTCCTGCTCTGGAACTAGGAGCTCTAGCACAGCTGTCTATACCCAGTCCTGCTCTGGAACTAGGAGCTCGAGCACAGCTGTCTATACCCAGTCCTGCTCTGGAACTAGGAGCTCTAGCACAGCTGTCTATACCCAGTCCTGCTCTGGAACTAGGAGCTCTAGCACAGCTGTCTATACCCAGTCCTGCTCTGGAACTAGGAGCTCGAGCACAGCTGTCTATACCCAGTCCTGCTCTGGAACTAGGAGCTCGAGCACAGCTGTCTATACCCAGTCCTGCTCTGGAACTAGGAGCTCGAGCACAGCTGTCTATACCCAGTCCTGCTCTGGAACTAGGAGCTCGAGCACAGCTGTCTATACCCAGTCCTGCTCTGGAACTAGGAGCTCGAGCACAGCTGTCTATACCCAGTCCTGCTCTGGAACTAGGAGCTCGAGCACAGCTGTCTATACCCGGTCCTGCTCTGGAACTAGGAGCTCTGGTACAGCTGTCTAACCCCCCCCCCCCCTCCCTCCCTCCCCATCTCCCTCCTATTCCCCATCTCTCCTCCTCTCTCTCCCATGTTGCCACCCCCCCCCCTCCATGTCTCGCCCCTCTACCCCTTCTTGCCTCCCTCCCCTTCCCCATTTCACTTAAATTTCTCTCTCCTCCCTCTCTCGCTGTCCTGTATCCCTCCTCCAATCTCTCACTCCCATGTCTCTCTCCTCCCTCTCTCTGACCTGTGTCACTCCTCCCCCCTCTCTCACAAGTCTCCCTCCTCTCCCCCATCTCTCCCCCCATCTCCATCCTCTCCCCTCTCTCTCCCATGTCTCCCTCCTCCCCCATCTCTCCCCATCTCCATCCTCTCCCCTCTCTCTCCCATGTCTCCCTCCTCCCCATCTCTCTCACAAGTCTCCCTCCTCTCCCCCATCTCTCCCCCATCTCCATCCTCTCCCCTTCTCTCTCCCACGTTTCCCTCCTCTCCCCGTCTCTCTCCCACGTCTCCCTCTCTCTCCCAAATCTCTTTCCTCTCCCCCTCTCCCCTCACTAGCTCATGTCTCCGTCCTCTCCCCCTCTTTCTCCCCTGTCTCTTTCATCTACCCCTTCTCTCTACCCTCTCTCCCTCCTCTCCCCCTCTCTCTCACCTGTCACCCTCCTCTCCCCCTCTCGCTCATGTCTCCGTCCTCTCCCCCTCACTAGCTAATGTCTTCGTCCTCTCCCCCTCTCGAGCTCATGTCTCCTTCCTCTTCCCCCTCTTTCTCCCCTGTCTCTTTCATCTACCCCTTATCTCTACCCTCTCTCCCTCCTCTCCCCCTCTCTCTCACCTGTCACCCTCCTCTCCCCCTCTCGCTCATGTCTCCATCCTCTCCCCCTCACTAGCTCATGTCTCCGTCCTCTCCCCCTCTCTAGCTCATGTCTCCTTCCTCTTCCCCCTCTCTCTCCCCTGTCTCTTTCATCTACCCCTTCTCTCTACCCTCTATCCCTCCTCTCCCCCTCTCTCTCCCCTGTCTCCCTCCTCTCCCCCTCTCGCTCATGTCTCCTTCCTCTTCCCCCTATCTCCCCTGTCTCTTTCATCTACCCCTTCTCTCTACCCTCTATCCTCCTCTCCCCCTCTCTCTCCCCTTTCTCCCTCCTCTCCCCCTCTCGATCATGTCTCCATCCTCTCCCCCCTCTCTCTCCACTCTCCCCCTCTCGATCATGTCTCCATGCTCTCCCCCCTCACTCTCCCCTCTCCCCCTCTCTCTCCCCATCTCGATCCTCTCCCCTTTATCTCCCATGTCTCCCTCCTCTCCCCCTCTCTTTCCCCTCCCCCCTTTCTCTCCTATGTCACCCTCCTCTCCGCTCTCTCTCCCATGTCTCCCTCCTCGCCCGCTCTCTCTCCCATGTCTCCCCCCTCTCTCACCCATGTCTCCATCCTCTTCCCCCTCTCTCTACCCTCTCTCCCTCCTCTCCCCCTTTCTCTCCCATGTCTCCCTCCTCTCCTCCCTCTCTCTCACCTGTCACCCTCCTCTCCCCCTCTCGCTCATGTCTCCGTCATCTCCCCCTCTCCAGCTCATGTCTCCTTCCTCTTCCCCCTCTCTCTCCCATGTCTCTTTCATCTACCCCTTCTCTCTACCCTCTATCCCTCCTTTCCCCCTCTCTCTCCCATGTCTCCCTCCTCTCCCCCTATCGCTCATGTTTCCTTCCTCTTCCCCCTATCTCTCCTGTCTCTTTCATCTACCCCTTCTTTCTACCCTCTCTCCCTCCTCTCCCCCTCTCTCTCCCCTTTCTCCCTCCCCTCCCCCTCTCTCTCACATGTCACACCCCTTTCTCTCCTATGTCACCCCCCTCTCTCACTCATGTCTCCCTCCTCTCCCCCCCTCTCTTCCATGTCTCCCTACTCTCCCCCTCTCTCTCCCATGTCTCCCTCCTCTCCCCCTCTCTCTCACATGTCTACCCCTTTCTGTCCCATTTCTCCCTCCTCTATCCCCCCTCTCGCTCATGTCTCCATCTTCTCCCCTCTTTCTCTCCCATGTCTCCATCCTCTCCCCATCTCTGTCCCATGTCTCCCTCTATCCCCAGTCTCCCTCCTCTATCCCCTTTCTCTCCCATGTCTCCCTCCTCTCCTACATCTTTTTCCCATGTCTCCCTCTGTCCCCAGTCTCCATCCTCTCCCCCTCTCTCTCCCCTCTCCCCCTCTCGATCATTTCTCCATGCTCTCCCCCCTCTCTTTGCCCTCTCCCCCTCTCTCTCCCCATCTCAATCCTCTCCCCTTTATCTCCCATGTCTCCCTCCTCTCCCCCTCTCTCTCCCCTCCCCCCTTTCTCTCCTATGTCACCCTCCTCTCCGCTCTCTCTCCCATGTCTCCCTCCTCGCCCGCTCTCTCTCCCATGTCTCCCCCCTCTCTCACCCATGTCTCCATCCTCTTCCCCCTCTCTCTACCCTCTCTCCCTCCTCTCCCCCTTTCTCTCCCATGTCTCCCTCTTCTCCCCCTCTCTCTCACCTGTCACCCTCCTCTCCCCCTCTCGCTCATGTCTCCGTCATCTCCCCCTCTCAGCTCATGTCTCCTTCCTCTTCCCCCTCTCTCTCCCATGTCTCTTTCATCTACCCCTTCTCTCTACCCTCTATCCCTCCTCTCCCCCTCTCTCTCCCTTGTCTCCCTCCTCTCCCCCATCGCTCATGTCTCCTTCCTCTTCCCCCTATATCCCCTGTCTCTTTCATCTACCCCTTCTTTCTACCCTCTCTCCCTCCTCTCCCCCTCTCTCTCCCCTTTCTCCCTCCTCTCCCCCTCTCGATCATGTCTCCGCCCTCTCCCCCTCTCTAGCTCATGTCTCCTTCCTCTTCCCCCTCTCTCTCCCATGTGTCTTTCATCTACCCCTTCTCTCTACCCTCTCTCCCTCCTCTCCCCCTCTCTCTCCCCTGTCTCCATCCTCTCCCCCTCTCGATCATGTCTCTGTCCTCTCCCCCCTCTCTCTCCCCTCTCCCCCTCTCGATCATGTCTCCATCCTCTCCCCCCTCTCTCTCCCCATCTTCATCCTCTCCCCTTTATCTCCCATGTCTCCCTCCTCTCCCCCTCTCTCTCACATGTCTCCCCCCTTTCTCTCCCATTTCTCCCTCCTCTCCCCATCTCTCTCCCATGTCTCCCTCCTCTCCCCCTCTCGCTCATGTCTCCATCTTCTCCTCCCTTTCTCTCCCATGTCTCTTTCATCTTCCCCTTTTCTCTACCCTCTCCATCCTCTCTACCCCCAGTCTCCATCCTCTCCCTTCTCCCTCCCATGTCTACCTCCTCTCTCGTCTCTCTCCCATGTCTCCCCTCTTTCTCTCCCATGTCTCCCTCCTCTCCCCATCTCTCCCAGCATCTCCATCCTCTCCCCGTCTCTCTCCCACGTTTCCCTCCTCTCCCTGTCTCTCTCCCACGTCTCCCTCTCTCTCCCAAATCTCTTTCCTCTCCCCCTCTCCCCTCACCAGCTCATGTCTCCGTCCTCTCCCCCTCTCTCTCCCCTGTCTCTTTCATCTACCCCTTCACTCTACCCTCTCTCCCTCCTCTCCCCCACTCTCTCACCTGTCACCCTCCTCTTCCCCTCTCGCTCATGTCTCCGTCCTCTCCCCCTCACTAGCTAATGTCTCCGTCCTCTCCCCCTCTCTAGCTCATGTCTCCTTCCTCTTCCCCCTTTCTCTCCCCTGTCTCTTTCATCTACCCCTTCTCTCTACCCTCTCTCCCTCCTCTCCCCCTCTCTCTCCCCTGTCTCCATCCTCTCCCCCTCTCGCTCATGTCTCCTTCCTCTTCACCCTATTTCCCCTGTCTCCATCCTGTCCCCCTCTCGCTCATGTCTCCTTCCTCTTCCCCCTATCTCCCCTGTCTCTTTCATCTACCCCTTCTCTCTACCCTCTATCCCTCCTCTCCCCCTCTCTCTCCCTTGTCTCCCTCCTCTCCCCCATCGCTCATGTCTCCTTCCTCTTCCCCCTATATCCCCTGTCTCTTTCATCTACCCCTTCTTTCTACCCTCTCTCCCTCCTCTCCCCCTCTCTCTCACCTGTCACCCTCCTCTCCACCTCTCGCTCATGTCTACGCCCTCTCCCCCTCTCTAGCTCATGTCTCCTTCCTCTTCCCCCTCTCTCTCCCATGTGTCTTTCATCTACCCCTTCTCTCTACCCTCTCTCCCTCCTCTCCCCCTCTCTCTCCCCTGTCTCCATCCTCTCCCCCTCTCGATCATGTCTATGTCCTCTCCCCCTCTCTCTCCCCTCTCCCCCTCTCGATCATGTCTCCATCCTCTCCCCCTCTCTCTCCCCATCTTCATCCTCTCCCCTTTATCTCCCATGTCTCCCTCCTCTCCCCCTCTCTCTCACATGTCTCCCCCTTTCTCTCCCATTTCTCCCTCCTCTCCCCATCTCTCTCCCATGTCTCCCTCCTCTCCCCTCTCGCTCATGTCTCCATCTTCTCCTCCCTTTCTCTCCCATGTCTCTTTCATCTTCCCCTTTTCTCTACCCTCTCCATCCTCTCTACCCCCAGTCTCCATCCTCTCCCTTCTCCCTCCCATGTCTACCTCCTCTCTCGTCTCTCTCCCATGTCTCCCCTCTTTCTCTCCCATGTCTCCCTCCTCTCCCCCATCTCTCCCAGCATCTCCATCCTCTCCCCGTCTCTCTCCCACGTTTCCCTCCTCTCCCTGTCTCTCTCCCACGTCTCCCTCTCTCTCCCAAATCTCTTTCCTCTCCCCCTCTCCCCCTCACCAGCTCATGTCTCCGTCCTCTACCCCTCTCTACGTCATGTCTCCTCCCTCTTCCCCCCTCTCTAGGTCATGTCTCCTTCCTCTTCCCCCTCTCTCTCCCCTGTCTCTTTCATCTACCCCTTCACTCTACCCTCTCTCCCTCCTCTCCCCCACTCTCTCACCTGTCACCCTCCTCTTCCCCTCTTGCTCATGTCTCCGTCCTCTCCCCCTCACTAGCTAATGTCTCCGTCCTCTCCCCTCTCTAGCTCATGTCTCCTTCCTCTTCCCCCTTTCTCTCCCCTGTCTCTTTCATCTACCCCTTCTCTCTACCCTCTATCCCTCCTCTCCCCCCTCTCTCCCCTTTCTCCCTCCTCTCCCCCTCTCGCTCATGTCTCCTTCCTCTTCACCCTATCTCCCCTGTCTCCATCCTCTCCCCTCTCGCTCATGTCTCCTTCCTCTTCCCCCTATCTCCCCTGTCTCTTTCATCTACCCCTTCTCTCTACCCTCTATCCCTCCTCTCCCCCCTCTCTCCCCTTTCTCCCTCCTCTCCCCCTCTCGATCATGTCTCCATCCCCTCCCCCTCTCTCTCCCCTCTCCCCCTCTCGATCATGTCTCCATGCTCTCCCCCTCTCTCTCCCTCTCCCCCTCTCTCTCCTATGTCACCCTCCTATCCCCTCTCTCTCCCAAGGCTCCTTCCTCGCACCCTCTCCCTCCCATGTCTCCCCCTCTCTCACCCATGTCTCCATCCTCTTCTCCCTCTCTCTACCCTCTCTCCCTCCTCTCCCCCTTTCTCTCCCATGTCTCCCTCCTCTCCCCCTCTCTCTCACCTGTCACCCTCCTCTCCCCCTCTCTCTCCCCTTTCTCCCTCCTCTCCCCCTCTCGATCATGTCTCCGTCCCCTCCCCCTCTCTCTCCCCTCTCCCCCTCTCGATCATGTCTCCATGCTCTCCCCCTCTCTCTCCCCTCTCCCCCTCTCTCTCCTATGTCACCCTCCTCTCCCCTCTTTCTCCCAAGGCTCCCTCCTCGCCCCCTCTCCCTCCCATGTCTCCCCCTCTCTCACCCATGTCTCCATCCTCTTCTCCCTCTCTCTACCCTCTCTCCCTCCTCTCCCCTTTCTCTCCCATGTCTCCCTCCTCTCCCCCTCTCTCTCACCTGTCACCCTCCTCTCCCCCTCTCTCTCCCCTTTCTCCCTCCTCTCCCCCTCTCGATCATGTCTCCGTCCCCTCCCCCTCTCTCTCCCCTCTCCCCCTCTCGATCATGTCTCCATGCTCTCCCCCTCTCTCTCCCCTCTCCCCCTCTCTCTCCTATGTCACCCTCCTCTCCCCTCTTTCTCCCAAGGCTCCCTCCTCGCCCACTCTCCCTCCCATGTCTCCCCCTCTCTCACCCATGTCTCCATCCTCTTCTCCCTCTCTCTACCCTCTCTCCCTCCTCTCCCCCTCTCTTCCATGTCTCCCTACTCTCCCCTCTCACATTTCCCCCTTTCTGTCCCATTTCTCCCTCCACTCCCCCTCTCGCTCATGTCTCCATCTTCTCCCCTCTTTCTCTCCCATGTCTCCATCTATCCCCTTTCTCTCCCATGTCTCCCTCTATCCCCTTTCTCTCCCATGTCTCCCTCCTCTCCCCCTCTCTCTCTCCTGTCTCCCACCCCTCCCCTCTCTCTCACATGTCACCCCCTTTCTCTCCTATGTCTCCCTCCTCTCCACTCTCTCTCCCATGTCTCCCTCCTCGCCCCCCTCTCTCTCACCTGTCACCCTCCTCTCCCCCTCTCGCTCATGTCTCCGTCCTCTTCCCCCTCTCTCTCCCCTCTCCCCCTTTCGATCATGTCTCCATCCTCTCCCCCTCTCTCTCCCCTCTCCCCTTCTCGATCCTCTTCAATTTATCTCCCATGTCTCCCTCCTCTCCCCCTCTCTCTCCCATGTCTCCCTGCTCTCCCCCTCTCTCTCACATTTTCCCCCTTTCTGTCCCATTTCTCCCTCCACTCCCCCTCTCGCTCATGTCTCCATCTTCTCCCCTCTTTCTCTCCCATGTCTCCATCCTCTCCCCCTCTCTCTCACATGTCTCCCCCTTTCTCTCCCATTTCTCCCTCCTCTCCCCATCTCTCTCCCATGTCTCCCTCCTCTCCCCCTCTCGCTCATGTCTCCATCTTCTCCTCCCTTTCTCTCCCATGTCTCTTTCATCTTCCCCTTTTCTCTACCCTCTCCATCCTCTCTACCCCCAGTCTCCATCCTCTCCCTTCTCCCTCCCATGTCTACCTCCTCTCTCGTCTCTCTCCCATGTCTCCCCTCTTTCTCTCCCATGTCTCCCTCCTCTCCCCCATCTCTCCCAGCATCTCCATCCTCTCCCCGTCTCTCTCCCACGTTTCCCTCCTCTCCCTGTCTCTCTCCCACGTCTCCCTCTCTCTCCCAAATCTCTTTCCTCTCCCCCTCTCCCCCTCACCAGCTCATGTCTCCGTCCTCTCCCCCTCTCTAGGTCATGTCTCCTTCCTCTTCCCCCTCTCTCTCCCCTGTCTCTTTCATCTACCCCTTCACTCTACCCTCTCTCCCTCCTCTCCCCCACTCTCTCACCTGTCACCCTCCTCTTCCCCTCTCGCTCATGTCTCCGTCCTCTCCCCCTCACTAGCTAATGTCTCCGTCCTCTCCCCCTCTCTAGCTCATGTCTCCTTCCTCTTCCCCCTTTCTCTCCCCTGTCTCTTTCATCTACCCCTTCTCTCTACCCTCTATCCCTCCTCTCCCCCTCTCTCCCCTTTCTCCCTCCTCTCCCCCTCTCGCTCATGTCTCCTTCCTCTTCACCCTATTTCCCCTGTCTCCATCCTCTCCCCCTCTCGCTCATGTCTCCTTCCTCTTCCCCCTATCTCCCCTGTCTCTTTCATCTACCCCTTCTCTCTACCCTCTATCCCTCCTCTCCCCCCCTCTCTCCCCTTTCTCCCTCCTCTCCCCCCCTCGATCATGTCTCCGTCCCCTCCCCCTCTCTCTCCCTCTCCCCCTCTCGATCATGTCTCCATGCTCTCCCCCTCTCTCTCCCCTCTCCCCCTCTCTCTCCTATGTCACCCTCCTATCCCCTCTCTCTCCCAAGGCTCCTTCCTCGCACCCTCTCCCTCCCATGTCTCCCCCTCTCTCACCCATGTCTCCATCCTCTTCTCCCTCTCTCTACCCTCTCTCCCTCCTCTCCCCCTTTCTCTCCCATGTCTCCCTCCTCTCCCCCTCTCTCTCACCTGTCACCCTCCTCTCCCCCTCTCTCCCCTTTCTCCCTCCTCTCCCCCTCTCGATCATGTCTCCGTCCCCTCCCCCTCTCTCTCCCCTCTCCCCCTCTCGATCATGTCTCCATGCTCTCCCCCTCTCTCTCCCCTCTCCCCCTCTCTCTCCTATGTCACCCTCCTCTCCCCTCTTTCTCCCAAGGCTCCCTCCTCGCCCCCTCTCCCTCCCATGTCTCCCCCCTCTCTCACCCATGTCTCCATCCTCTTCTCCCTCTCTCTACCCTCTCTCCCTCTCTCCCCCTTTCTCTCCCATGTCTCCCTCCTCTCCCCCCTCTCTCTCACCTGTCACCCTCCTCTCCCCCTCTCTCTCCCCTTTCTCCCTCCTCTCCCCCTCTCGATCATGTCTCCGTCCCCTCCCCCTCTCTCTCCCCTCTCCCCTCTCGATCATGTCTCCATGCTCTCCCCCTCTCTCTCCCCTCTCCCCTCTCTCTCCTATGTCACCCTCCTCTCCCCTCTTTCTCCCAAGGCTCCCTCCTCGCCCACTCTCCCTCCCATGTCTCCCCCTCTCTCACCCATGTCTCCATCCTCTTCTCCCTCTCTCTACCCTCTCTCCCTCCTCTCCCCCTCTCTTCCATGTCTCCCTACTCTCCCCCTCTCACATTTCCCCCTTTCTGTCCCATTTCTCCCTCCACTCCCCCTCTCGCTCATGTCTCCATCTTCTCCCCTCTTTCTCTCCCATGTCTCCATCTATCCCCTTTCTCTCCCATGTCTCCCTCTATCCCCTTTCTCTCCCATGTCTCCCTCCTCTCCCCCTCTCTCTCTCTCTGTCTCCCACCCCTCCCCTCTCTCTCACATGTCACCCCCTTTCTCTCCTATGTCTCCCTCCTCTCCACTCTCTCTCCCATGTCTCCCTCCTCGCCCCCTCTCTCTCACCTGTCACCCTCCTCTCCCCCTCTCGCTCATGTCTCCGTCCTCTTCCCCCTCTCTCTCCCCTCTCCCCTTTCGATCATGTCTCCATCCTCTCCCCCCTCTCTCTCCCCTCTCCCCTTCTCGATCCTCTTCCCTTTATCTCCCATGTCTCCCTCCTCTCCCCCTCTCTCTCCCATGTCTCCCTGCTCTCCCCCTCTCTCTCACATTTTCCCCCCTTTCTGTCCCATTTCTCCCTCCACTCCCCCTCTCGCTCATGTCTCCATCTTCTCCCCTCTTTCTCTCCCATGTCTCCATCCTCTCCCCATCTCTCTCCCATGTCTCCCTCTATCCCCAGTCTCCCTCCTCTATCCCCTTTCTCTCCCATGTCTCCCTCCTCTCCTACATCTTTTTCCCATGTCTCCCTCCTCTCCCCCTTTCTCTCCCATGTCTCCCTCCTCTCCCCCCTCTCTCTCACCTGTCTCCCTCCAGTCCCCCTCTCTCTCACATGTCACCCCCTTCCTCTCCTATTTCTCCCTCCTCTCCGCTCACTCTCCCATGTCTCCCTCCTCGCCCCCTCTCTCCCATGTCTCCCCCTCTCTCATCCATGTCCCCCCTCTCCCATGTCTCCCTACTCACCCCCTCTCTCTCCCATGTCTCCCTCATCTCCCCCTCTCTCTCACATGTCTCCCCCCCTTTCTCTCTCATTTCTCCCTCCTCTCCCCATCTCTCTCCCATGTCTCCCTCCTCTCCCCCTCTCGCTCATGTGTCCATCTTCTTCTCCCTTTCTCTCCCATGTCTCTTTCATCTTCCCCTTCTCTCTACCCTCTCCATCCTCTCTACCCCCAGTCTCCCTCCTCTCTCATCTCTCTCCCATGTCTCCCCTCTTTCTCTCCCATGTCTCCCTCCTCTCCCCATCTCTCTCCCATGTCTCCCTCCTCTCCCCATCTCTCTCCCATGTTTCCATCCTCTCCCCTGTCTCTCTCCCCAGTCTCCCCCCTCTCCCTCTCTCTCCCCAGTCTCCCTCATCTTCCCCCCTCTCTCCCATGTCTCCCTCCTCTGCCTCTCTCTCCCCAGTCTCCCTCCTCTTCCCCCCTCACTCCCATGTCTACCTCCTCTCCCCATCTCTCTCCCCAGTCTCCCTCCTCTTCCCCCCTCTCTCCCATGTCTCCCTCCTCTGCCTCTCTCTCTCCAGTCTCCCTCCTCTTCCCCCCTCTCTCCCATGTCTACCTCCTCTCCCTCTCTATCCCCAGTCTCCCTCCTCTTCCCCCCTCTCTCCCATGTCTACCTCCTCTCCCTCTCTATCCCCAGTCTCCCTCCTCACCCTCCCTTTCTCCCATCTCCATTCTCTCACCATCTCTCTCCCATGTCTCCCTCCTCTGCCTCTCTCTCCCCAGTCTCCCTCCTCTCCCTCCCTTTCTCCCATGTCTCCCTCCTCTCCCCATCCCTCTCCCATGTCTCCTCCCTCCTCTCCTCTCTGTCCCCTTTCTCCCTCCTCTAACCCCCCCCCACACCTCCCTCCCACTCCCGGACTCTCTGCCAGCTGACTGACTGCAGCGTTGTCATAAGAGCCAGCAGCAGCATAGAGACAAATAGTCCCCCTTCTCTTGTTTACTCTGTCTCTAAGGCCTCTCATGCTTTCACTCTTCTCCTCTCTCTCGCTCGTTCATTTTCTCCTTTCCTCCCTCATTCTGTTCATGAACTCTGTTCCCTTTCTTTCTCTGGTTCTAGTCTTTCTCCATCATTCTCTTTGCTGCTTTCCCAAGAAAGAGAGATGGACAGGGAGATACATATAGAGTGTCAATTCTGAACTTGTGCCACAGGCACAGGGTTTAGGTGATTTATCACCGAGAGAGAGAGAGAGAGAGAGAGAGAGAGAGAGAGAGAGAGATAGATAGATAGATAGATAGATAGATAGATAGATAGATAGATAGATAGATAGATAGATAGATAGATGCCCTCCCTCTTGGTGTGATGAATGGCTAGTGTTGACTGTGTGTGTGATGAATGACTCTAGCGTGGGTTGTGTGGAGAGGCGGGCCAATAGGGGCTTGGCTGCAGTTAGCAGGGTTTAAAGATGACTGGAGGACAGAGGGTAGCTGTCATATATACAGTTGAAGTTGGAAGTTTACATACACTCAGGATGGAGTCATTAAAACTCGTTTTTCAACCACTCCACAAATTTCTTGTTAGCAAACTATAGTTTTGGCAAGTCGGTTAGGACATTTACAGTGTGCATGACACAAGTAATTATTCCAACAATTGTTTACAGACATATTATTTCACTTATAATTCATTGCATCACAATAACACTAGGTCAGAAGTTCACATACACTAAGTTGACTGTGCCTTTAAACAGCTTGGAAAATTCTAGAAAATGATGTCATGGATTTAGAAGCTTCTGATAGGCTAATTGACATAATTTGAGTCAATTGGAGGTGTACCTGCGGATGTATTTCAAGACCTACCTTCAAACTCAGTGCCTCTTTGCTTGACATCATGGAAAATCAAAATACTTTTTCCAAGCTGTTTAAAGTCACAGTCAACATAGTGTATGTAAACTTCTGACAAACTGGAATTTTGATACATTGAATTATAAGTGAAATAATCTGTCTGTAAACAATTGTTGGAAAAATTACTTGTGTCATGTGTCAAAGTAGATGTCTTAACCGACTTGCCAAAACTATCATTTGTTAACAAGAAATTTGTGGAGTGGTTGAAAAACGAGATTTAATGACTCCAACCTAAGTGTGTATAATACACACACACACACACACACACACACACACACACACACACACACACACACACACACACACACACACACACACACACACACACACACACACACACACACACACACACACACACACACACACACACACACACACACACACACACGTGTGCAGACCTGTCACATATAGAGTATGGTGCTTCTTCTCATAAGACAGTACATACAGCAATACATGATTAACCACTCCTAGACACATAGAGACAGGGTGTTTCTCTATACGAATACTACCGTACTCCACACTCTCATCCTCTGAGTGCATTCTCTGAGGACATTCTCTGAGGACATTCTCTGAGGACATTCTCTTGAGTACGTTGTTGTGAGGACGAGAGTGTGCAGGAGCATAACATTTCATTTGAAGGACTCACCTCCCCCTACTGTTTTACCTCCCGCTGCTCCTCCCCCTACTGTTTTACCTCCCGCTGCTCCTCCCCCTACTGTTTTACCTCCCGCTGCTCCTCCCCTACTGTTTTACCTCCCGCTGCTCCTCCCCCTACTGTTTTACCTCCCGCTGCTCCTCCCCCTACTGTTTTACCTCCCGCTGCTCCTCCCCCTACTGTTTTACCTCCCGCTGCACCTCCCCCTACTGTTTTACCTCACGCTGCTCCTCCCCCTACTGTTTTACCTCCCGCTGCTCCTCCCCCTACTGTTTTACCTCCCGCTGCTCCTCCCCCAACTGTTTTACCTCCCGCTGCTCCTCCCCCTACTGTTTTACCTCCCGCTGCTCCTCCCCCTACTGTTTTACCTCCCGCTGCTCCTCCCCCTACTGTATTACCTCACGCTGCTCCTCCCCCTACTGTTTTACCTCCCGCTGCTCCTCCCCCTACTGTTTTACCTCCCGCTGCTCCTCCCCCTACTGTATTACCTCACGCTGCGCCTCCCCCTACTGTATTACCTCACGCTGCTCCTCCCCCTACTGTATTACCTCACGCTGCTCCTTCCCCTACTGTATTACCTCACGTTGCTCCTTCCCCTACTGTATTACCTCACGCTGCTCCTCCCCCTACTGTATTACATCACGCTGCTCCTCCCCCTACTGTATTACCTTACTCTGCTCCCCCTACTGTATTACCTCACTCTGCTCTTCCCCCTACTGTATTACCTCACTCTGCTCTTCCCCCTACTGTATTACCTCACGCTGCTCCTCCCCCTACTGTATTACCTCACGCTGCTCCTCGTCCCCCTACTGTAGTACCTCATGCTGCTCCTCCCCCTACTGTAGTACCTCACACTGCACCTCCCCCTACTGTAGTACCTCACGCTGCTCCTCCCCATTCACTGAACCTTCTTCCAGCCAGGACAATGGCAACAATAGAGACAAAACAAAATGTTCACAAAGAAGATGTTTTTACTTCATAGTTATCAACCAATGTTATCCAAGGTAGATATCAGTTATTCCTGGGTAGCTAGCTAACAGTTATTTGTGGCTATCTGGCAAGCTAACAGTAGCAGCTAGCCAGTTACTCTAGCTCTATTGACTTACTATGGGCTTGCGATCTATGCACATTACAGTGGAATTAGTAGGCAGGTAACCATGCCAAATTTAACACAGCATGTATTTGTTAATATATCAAGATAAAATATTGTAGTCAGGCAACATTTAATTCTGAAGTCGGAGTGTATTTTCTCTCACTTCAGCTCAAATAACAGCCGCCATTGATTTTAAGAAAATGTGCGTAATTTGTATGTGGTCGCTTCAAATTTATTGGCATTCTTTCCGTTGAAGCTTGCATTGATGAATGCTATAAAATATGTACTAATGGAGTTCGCATTCGAAACGTGCCCTCCGTGCTCCGTTTAGCATAGTTGGATTTGGACTCATGCTCCAATGTGTTTGCTTGATGCATAGTAGTATGCATTTTGAGAAACACCTATAGACACAGGCATGATCACACACCTAGACACATGCAAAGACATACATGAATATACATTCACTTCAGGAGCCATTATGAGTGATTATCACTGATCATTTCTTCTGACTGAAAAGCAAGGGGATAATTTTGTTTTTGGAAGTGGGGGAGGCATAATTATTCTTATTAATTAGATTTTTTTATCCAGCCGGATAAACACTCCAAACAGCATACCCGACCGCACGGAGGGCGTCCGCATAATATATGCCATTTAGCAGACGCTTTTATCCAAAGCGACTTACAGTCATGTGTGCATACATTCTACGTATGGGTGGTCCCGGGGATCGAACCCACTACCCTGGCGTTACAAGCGCCATGCTCTACCAACTGAGCTACAGGACCACCAGTCTCTATGTGCCACAGGGTTCAATTCTCGGGTCACTCTTTTCTCTGTATACATCAATGATGTCGCTCTTGCTGCTGGTGATTCTCTGATCCACCTCCATGCAGACCACACCATTCTGTATACTTCTAGCCCTTCTTTGGACACTGTGTTAACTAACCTCCAGGCGAGCTTCAATGCCATACAACTCTCCTTCTGTGGCCTCCAACTCCAAAAACTAAATACAGTGGGGCAAAAAAGTATTTAGTCAACCACCAATTGTGCAAGTTCTCCCACTTAAAAAGATGAAAGACGGCCTGGGAACAGTGGTTTAACTGGCTGTTCAGGGGCAGAACGACAGATTTATACCTTGTCAGCTCGGGGGTTTGAACTCGCAACCTTCCAGGTCCTAGTCCAACACTCTAACCACTAGGCTACGCTGCCGCCCCATATGATCCCCATATTGACCAAATACTTATTTTCCACCATAATTTGCAAATAATTTAATTCAAAATCCTACAATGTGATTTTCTGGATTTCTTTTCTAATTTTGTCTGTCATAGTTGAAGTGTACCTATGATGAAAATTACAGGCCCCTTTTATCTTTTTAAGTGGGAGAACTTGCACAATTGGTGGCTGACTAAATACTTTATTGCCCCAATGTACATGCTCTTCAACCGATCATTGCCCGCACCTGCCTGCTCATCCAGCATCACTACTCTGGACGGTTCTGACTTAGAATTTGTGGACAATCACAAATACCTAGATTTTTCCTATTTTGCAACAAAGCATCCTTCACTCCTGCTGCCCTCGCTTCATATTTGTCACCAAACCCACTGGCTCCAGGTCATCTATAATTCTTTGCTTGGTAAAGCCCCGCCTTATCTCAGCTCACTGGTCACCATAGCAGCACGCACCTGTAGCATGCGCTCCAGCAGGTATATTTCACTGGTCACCCCAAAGCCTTTTCCTCATTTGGCCACCTTTCCTTCCAATCCTCTGCTGCCAATGACTAGAACAAATCACAAAAATCACTGAAGCTGGAGACTCATATCTCCCTCACTAACTTTAAAAAGGACTTTGGACGCTAGTGTCCCACCTGGCCATCATATTGTGAAATTGCAAAGCGGGAAATTCAAAATACAAATATTTTCCAAACAAGCAGAGGCATCACAAAAGTCAGAAATAGCGATAAAATAAATCACTTACCTTTGAAGATCTTCTTCTGTTTGTAATCCCAAGGGTCCCAGCTACATCATGAATTGTTGTTTTGTTTGATAAAGTCCTTCTTGATATCCCAAAAAATCAGTTTAGTTGGTGCGCTTGATTCAGTAATTCAGTTTCCCTTGTTCAAAATGCATACAAATGAATCCCAAAAGTTACCAATAAACTTCATCCAAACAAGTCAAACAACATTTCTAATCAATCCTCAGGTACCCTAATATGTAAATAAACTATACAATTTAAGATGGAGAATAGTATGTTCATTACCAGAGATGAATAACGAAGTGTGCGCCCTCACTGATGCGCACTACAATACTACAGTCAAAATGGGAGCCACCTGGAAAAACTACAACTGCTAGCTAATTTTTCAAAAAACAATCCTGAATCTCTTTCTGAAGCCTCTTAACGTCTACTGGAAGCCCGAGGAACTGCAATCTGGGAGGTATTCCTTTGATTTTCCATAGACAGCTATTATAATGAGTGTCGAGCTCAAAAAAAAAAATCCAGGTGGATTCTCCTCAGGTTCTTGCCTGCCATATCGGTTTTGTTATACTCACATACATTATTTTAACAGTTTTAGAAACTTTAGGCAGTTTCCTTTGGCACCTCAGTCATCCAAACTTGCGAATATTGCCCTCTAGCCTTAGAAGTTGCATCAGCTGTCAAAACAGCTCACAGATCACTGCATCTGTACATAGCCCATCTGTAAATAGCCCATCTGTAAATAGCCCATTCAACTACCTCATCCCCATATTGTTATTTTTTTATTTTTCTATTGCTCCTTTGCACCCCAGTATCTCTACTTGCACATTCATATTCTGCAAACAAGATTCATAATCTGAAAACAAGACTCCCTAAATTCTATCAGCATATCGATTGTGCTTCCAGGGCTGGCAAAACTATGGATCATTGTTATTCTAACTACGCATATAAGGCCCTCCCCTGCCCTCCTTTCGGAAAAGCTGACCACGACTCCATTTTGTTGCTCCCTGCCTATAGACAGAGACTTAAACAGGAAGCTCCCGCGCACAGGTCTGTTCAACGCTGGTCTGAACAATCTGATTCCACGCTTCAAGATTGCTTCGATCACGTGGACTGGGATATGTTCCGCATTGCGTCAAACAACAACATTGACGAATACGCTGATTCGGTGAGCGAGTTTATTAGCAAGTGTATCGGCGATGTCGTTCCCACAGCAACTATTAAAACATTCCCAAACCAGAAACCGTGGATTGATGGCAGTATTCGCGCGAAACTGAAAGCGCGAACCATTGCTTTTAATCAGGGCAAGGTGACCGGAAACATGACCGAATACAAACAGTGTAGCTATTCCCTCCGCAAGGCAATCAAACAAGCAATTCAACGGCTCAGTCACAAGAGGTGTGTGGTCTACAGTCAACCACGGATTACAAAAAGAAAAGCATCCCCGTCGCGGACCAGGATGTCTTGCTCCCAGACAGACTAAACAACTTCTATGCTGGCTTTGAGGACAATACAGTGCCACTGACACGGCCCGCTACCAAAACCTGCAGATTCCCCTTCACTGCAGCCGATGTGAGTAAAACATTTAAACGTGTTAACCCTCGCAAGACTGCAGGCCCAGACGGTATCCCAAGCCGCATCCTCAGAGCATGCGCAGACCAGCTGGCTGGTGTGTTTACGGACATATTCAATCAATCCTTATCCCAGTCTGCTGTTCCCACATGCTTCAAGAGGGCCACCATTGTTCCTGTTCCCAAGAAAGCTAAGGTAACTGAGCAAAACGACGACCGCCCCGTGGCACTCACTTCCGACTACATGAAGTGCTTTGAGAGACTAGTCAAGGACCATATCACCTCCACCCTACCTGAAACCCTACACCCACTCCAAATTGCTTACCGCCCCAAAAGGTCCACAGACGTCGCAATCGCAACCACACTGCACACTGCCCTAACCTATCTGGACAAGAGGAATACCTATGTGAGAATGCTGTTCATAGACTACAGCTCAGCATTTAACACCATAGTACCTTCCAAACTCGTCATCAAGCTCGAGACCATGGGTCTCGACCCCGCCCTGTGCAACTGGGTACTGGACTTCCTGACGGGCCGCCCCCAGGTGGTGAGGGTAGGTAACAACATCTCCACCCCGCTGATCGTCAACACTGGGGCCCCACAAAGGGTGTGTTCTGAGCACTCTCCTGTACTCCCTGTTCACCCACGACTGCATGGCCATGCACGTCTCCAACTCAATCATCAAGTTTGCAGACGACACAACAGTGGTAGGCTTGATTACCAACAACGACGAGACGGCCTACAGGGAGGAGGTGAGGGCCCTCGGAGTGTGGTGTCAGGAAAATAACCTTACACTGAACTTCAACAAAACAAAATAGATGATCGTGGACTTCAGGAAACATAAGTGGGAGCACCCCCCTATCCACATCGACCGGACAGTAGTGGAGAGGGAAGTAAGTTTTAAGTTCCTCTGCATACATATCACGGACAAACTGAATTGGTCCACCCACACAGACAGCGTGGTGAAGAAGGCGCAGCAGCGCCTCTTCAACCTCAGGAGGCTGAGGAAATTCGGCTTGTCACCAAAAGCACTCACAAACTTTTACAGATGCACAATCGAGAGCATCCTGTCGGGCTGTATCACTGGCTGGTACATTAAACCAAACCCCAGTCTGTTCTGCAGTACATTAAACCAAACCCTAGTCTGTTCTGCAGTACATTAAACCAAACCCTAGTCTGTTCTGCAGAACATTAAACCAAACCCTAGTCTGTTCTGCAGTACATTAAACAAAACCCCAGTCTGTTCTGCAGTACATTAAACCAAACCCTAGTCTGTTCTGCAGAACATTAAACAAAACCCCAGTCTGTTCTGCAGAACATTAAACAAAACCCCAGTCTGTTCTGCAGAACATTAAACAAAACCCCAGTCTGTTCTGCAGTACATTAAACCAAACCCCAGTCTGTTCTGCAGAACATTAAACCAAACCCCAGTCTGTTCTGCAGAACATTAAACCAAACCCCAGTCTGTTCTGCAGTACATTAAACCAAACCCCAGTCTGTTCTGCAGAACATTAAACAAAACCCCAGTCTGTTCTGCAGTACATTAAACAAAACCCCAGTCTGTTCTGCAGAACATTAAACCAAACCCCAGTCTGTTCTGCAGTACATTAAACCAAACCCCAGTCTGTTCTGCAGTACATTAAACCAAACCCCAGTCTGTTCTGCAGAACATTAAACAAAACCCCAGTCTGTTCTGCAGTACATTAAACCAAACCCTAGTCTGTTCTGCAGTACATTAAACCAAACCCCAGTCTGTTCTGCAGAACATTAAACAAAACCCCAGTCTGTTCTGCAGAACATTAAACAAAACCCCAGTCTGTTCTGCAGAACATTAAACCAAACCCTAGTCTGTTCTGCAGTACATTAAACCAAACCCCAGTCTGTTCTGCAGAACATTAAACAAAACCCCAGTCTGTTCTGCAGAACATTAAACAAAACCCCAGTCTGTTCTGCAGAACATTAAACAAAACCCCAGTCTGTTCTGCAGTACATTAAACAAAACCCCAGTCTGTTCTGCAGTACATTAAACCAAACCCCAGTCTGTTCTGCAGTACATTAAACAAAACCCCAGTCTGTTCTGCAGAACATTAAACCAAACCCTAGTCTGTTCTGCAGAACATTAAACAAAACCCTAGTCTGTTCTGCAGAACATTAAACAAAACCCTAGTCTGTTCTGCAGTACATTAAACAAAACCCTAGTCTGTTCTGCAATACATTAAACCAAACCCCAGTCTGTTCTGCAGAACATTAAACAAAACCCCAGTCTGTTCTGCAGAACATTAAACCAAACCCTAGTCTGTTCTGCAGAACATTAAACAAAACCCTAGTCTGTTCTGCAGAACATTAAACAAAACCCTAGTCTGTTCTGCAGTACATTAAACCAAACCCTAGTCTGTTCTGCAGAACATTAAACAAAACCCTAGTCTGTTCTGCAATACATTAAACCAAACCCCAGTCTGTTCTGCAATACATTAAACCAAACCCCAGTCTGTTCTGCAGTACATTAAACCAAACCCTAGTCTGTTCTGCAGAACATTAAACAAAACCCCAGTCTGTTCTGCAGTACATTAAACCAAACCCTAGTCTGTTCTGCAGAACATTAAACAAAACCCTAGTCTGTTCTGCAATACATTAAACCAAACCCTAGTCTGTTCTGCAGAACATTAAACCAAACCCCAGTCTGTTCTGCAGAACATTAAACCAAACCCCAGTCTGTTCTGCAGTACATTAAACCAAACCCCAGTCTGTTCTGCAGAACATTAAACAAAACCCCAGTCTGTTCTGCAGTACATTAAACAAAACCCCAGTCTGTTCTGCAGAACATTAAACCAAACCCCAGTCTGTTCTGCAGTACATTAAACCAAACCCCAGTCTGTTCTGCAGAACATTAAACAAAACCCCAGTCTGTTCTGCAGTACATTAAACAAAACCCCAGTCTGTTCTGCAGAACATTAAACCAAACCCTAGTCTGTTCTGCAGTACATTAAACCAAACCCCAGTCTGTTCTGCAGAACATTAAACAAAACCCCAGTCTGTTCTGCAGAACATTAAACAAAACCCCAGTCTGTTCTGCAGAACATTAAACCAAACCCTAGTCTGTTCTGCAGTACATTAAACCAAACCCCAGTCTGTTCTGCAGAACATTAAACAAAACCCCAGTCTGTTCTGCAGAACATTAAACAAAACCCCAGTCT